>NC_088865.1:561387-588887 GCF_032884065.1 Artemia franciscana
GGACGACTTGGACCATCGTAAAATGAGGTAACAACAGCCTACAAAACGCCAGGAAAAATCATACATTCAGCCACATAAAAACAGAGTTTACCAGTAAGAATGTTGCAACTCAAAAATTTTTTATTCTGATCATTCGCTTCACACTCTGCACAAAATAACCAATAAAGTTTTGCCTTTCTTTAACTGGTCCAAAATTTTACATGGCAACAGCCATTACAAAAGACGGGGTTGTTTAGTATCCCTTCAGGTATACAATAAAAAAAATTAATAATAAAATATAAAAAAACACAAATATACACATAAAATTCTGACATAAACTTAAGAAACTTCTCTTTCTTTTTTTCTGGCTCAAAAATTTGAGAGTTAATGAAACAACAGATAAAAAGGTGGCTATTTGGCATCCATGGCTGATACACTTAGGGAATGATGCGTTGGCGAAAAAAAAAGGAAAAAAAAAAAAACAAACGATAAAATCAAAATGTACTTTTAAAACGGAGGAGTCCCTTTTTTTCATTTTGATGCAACCCTTGATTATCCTCAGAAGCAAAGAGAATATCAGATATATAATGTTTATCGATAGCCTAGAACACTTTTCTTCACAATTATACATTTTATACATCATATTACTGATATATTTATTCTTTAGGGCCACCATCTCATGGTAAAAAGAGCTGGGTGCAAGCTAAGGCCTTAAGTATTTTATTCTGGGAATCAGATTTGTTAAACTCCAAAAAAGTGGTACGTCAAGCTGAAAAATATAGGAGAATGGTAAAACATGGACATTTCACGGAAGAGCGACGATCCCTCCCCATGGTTATGTGTATGATTCTGGCATCATGATTGATTAAATTTTAAGCGTTTCAAACATAAACATATTAAAAAGAAAACGGTGGTGTCTTTTCAAATTAACAAGTTTTCCAAAGCAATTTAAACAACAGATAGTGACTTCTAAGCTTTCCCCCTTCAGATTCAAAATCACTTTCAGACTTTTAAATTATTAACCAATTATTTAATGAGTTATATAAATTTAAATTTTATTAAATCTAAATTCCAAAGCAATTTAACAACAGAGAGTGACTTCTATACTTTTTCCCTTCAGATTCAAAACCGGCTTCACACTTTTAAATAATCAAATAATCATTTATTGACTTATTTAGATTTAAATTTATTAAATTTAAATTCCAAAGGGATTTAAAAAACAGATAGCGACTTCTAAACTTTTCCCCTTCAGATTCAAAACCGCCTTTAGACTTTTAAATAATTAAACAATTATTTAATGAGTACATAAATTTAAATTTATTAAATTTAAATTCCAGAGCAATTTAAAACAACAGATAGCGACTTCTAAACTTTTACCCTTCAGATTCAAAACCGTTTTTAGACTTTTACATAATTAAACAATTATTTAATGAGTTATTTAAATTCTAAAAAAATCCATTCGAATGAAACAAGAGCAAGAAAAAAATTATTGCCGATACACTTTAATTACCAATTATATATATATATATATATATATATATATATATATATTATATATATATATATATATATATATATATATTATATATATATATATATATATATATATATATATATAATACACAGAATTTGCAGCTAAACTATTCTAGCTAAAAAGTAAAAAAAAGCAATCGAAATTCCCCCCTATTTATATAACGTCCCTAAAAAGTTTTTACGGGTAAGTTCAACATACATGAGTTATATTATGTGGATCGGCCATAGACCGAGGAGCCTTTTGTCTTGTTTGACTAGGGGGCGGCGGAATACTCATATAATTTGATCTAGGAACTTCTTTGACGGATGGAATGTTTTCGACGGAATGCCTGAAAGGATAAGAAGGAGGCGGGTTGTACGCTGGAGGCGGCTCCCCATTAATACGAACTTCAATTTGTACATCTGGAACACTGTGGAAAATCTGAAAAAAAGAAAATATAATTAGAGGGATAAAAGAAATATATTTTTAAGATTTTTGGGATTTTTTTTCTTTTAATATCCTAAGCAATAATTGTAAAAAAAAACAACAAAAAAACAACAATATAAGTTATCAAAGCATAAAAGTTGGAACAAAATTATCAGGAGCAGCGCTGGGTCCAGCACTATCTTTCGGGGAGGGGGGGATAAAACAACTTTAAAAATGCAAAAAAATTAGTTTTTATGTTTTTTGTTACATCTTCGAGTCGGACAAATATTTAGGAGTTGCGAGGGGTTCAAACCCCCTAGCCCTACAGGATACGGCCTTGACCAGGAGCCTCTACAAAAACCTCTTTACAGAAGGCCTTGGCAGAAATTAAAATAATAGCTACCAGGAATTTGTAAATGTCAGCCAGAAAACAACTACAGAAAGAAAAAACTGCCAGAATTTGGAAAACAATTCTAATCAAGAATTCGTAAAAAAAAACCTTTCTAAAGATATTCAGCCAGCCAGAATATGAACACCGGGAGCTGGCGATTCCTTAATTTTTATTTTTTTTTTAACCCTGTCATATACAACTAGTGTAATTTCGTAACTAAATTTTCATAAAGAACTTGTAGAACTTCCCATTGTCTCTAAAGAAAGGCAGTTGCCCTCAAATAACGAACAAGACTTGAGACATACATACCGGTTTAAATTCGAGATAAACACCGAAGTAAACGCCGCGATTCTTTATCAACCCAAGCCCGGATCTTAAAATTGCGGGCTAAACCAACCCGTGCCTAGAGCCATTCTTTACCAAACCAAACATGAAGCAAATCGTATTTTAAGCTGTAAATGATTGACTTAGGCATACTCTGCCACATTTATTGGGATCCAGCCAAAAATTCGTATTCGAGATAAACACCGAAGTAAACGCCGCGATTCTTTATCAACCCAAGCCCGGATCTTAAAATTGCGGGCTAAACCAACCCGTGCCTAGAGCCATTCTTTACCAAACCAAACATGAAGCAAATCGTATTTTAAGCTGTAAATGATTGACTTAGGCATACTCTGCCACATTTATTGGGATCCAGCCAAAAATTCGTATTCGAGATAAACACCGAAGTAAACGCCGCGATTCTTTATCAACCCAAGCCCGGATCTTAAAATTGCGGGCTAAACCAACCCGTGCCTAGAGCCATTCTTTACCAAACCAAACATGAAGCAAATCGTATTTTAAGCTGTAAATGATTGACTTAGGCATACTCTGCCACATTTATTGGGATCCAGCCAAAAATTCGTATTCGAGATAAACACCGAAGTAAACGCCGCGATTCTTTCTCAACCCAAGCCCGGACCTTAAAATTGCGGGCTAAACCAACCCGTGCCTAAAGCCATTCTTTACCAAACCAAACATGAAGCAAATCGTATTTTAAGCTGTAAATGATTGACTTAGGCATACTCTGCCACATTTATTGGGATCCAGCCAAAAATTCGTATTCGAGATAAACACCGAAGTAAACGCCGCGATTCTTTCTCAACCCAAGCCCGGATCTTAAAATTGCGGGCTAAACCAACCCGTGCCTAAAGCCATTCTTTACCAAACCAAACATGAAGCAAATCGTATTTTAAGCTGTAAATGATTGACTTAGGCATACTCTGCCAAATTTATTGGGATCCAGCCAAAAATTCGTATTCGAGATAAACACCGAAGTAAACGCCGCGATTCTTTCTCAACCCAAGCCCGGATCTTAAAATTGCGGGCTAAACCAACCCGTGCCTAGAGCCATTCTTTACCAAACCAAACATGAAGCAAATCGTATTTTAAGCTGTAAATGATTGACTTAGGCATACTCTGCCACATTTATTGGGATCCAGCCAAAAATTCGTATTCATGTGTTTAAGAAACCCCCAAAACAGTATATATCCATAACAACTATCTTTTTTTCACTATCTAATAGACACATATATTCATCAGAGATTCTAACCAGATATGCAGATATTCTGAAAGATCTCACCGACCATCCACACTGCATGCTTACAAAAAATAAAACTAAAAAATCAAAGCAAATTCCAAAAATTCTCATGACCCTAACTCAGGTATTATCGGGAGAATAAGTCTTTAGGAGGCAAAGTAGTCTTTTTCAAAAATTTTATATACCATGGCAAGGTTTCATAAACAGGGGTTTACAATTTTTTCTTCATAAAAACCAAGAAGGGCACGATTTCGGGATTATGGATGCAAGACAATGTATTGACGATTTTTTTTTAATAGCAGTAAGAGCAAGAACGTGGCCAGGAGGGGGGCAAGTAAAAACCATAGTCAAGCTAATAAATTAAGAATCAAAAGAAAAAAGTAAATATATGTTCTACCAAGAACGTAAGGAGGCATTCGCAAAATTGATTCAAAATACTTTTCAAGTCCCCAAGGTCTAAAAAGTCCTTCTTAGGAGTCACGACCAAATAGGTCCATATAGAAAAACCTTTAATTTATTTTATTTAAATAAAATAAATAAATATCTACGGTTTATATATATATATATATATATATATATATATATATATATATATATATATATATATATATATATATATATATATATATATATATATATATATATATATATATATATATATATATATATATATATAAACACAAAGAAAGAAACAAATTAAATAAATAAAATATAATAAATAAATAAAGGGTAAATAACACATGCATCTATATAAAAAATAAAACGAACTAGAAAGGACCCTATGTGGGAAGGGGAGAAATCTGGAAAAAGTCAAGTTTATTAAGTAGAAACTCTTTTAAAGTATTAAATTTGGAAGGAATTTAAAAGATCGTTCGAACCTATGAAAGACCAGATTCTGTTAAGTTCAGGAAAAAGAAAGAAAGAAAGCAAAATAAGCCCTTCCTTTGGGATTTCAAACATTTCCTTTGGGATTTACTTTCATGTGTGATTTCAAACTTATGGACAGATAAACTGAAACAGATCCTGATAAGTTCAGCAAAAAGAAAGAAAGAAAGCAAAAAAAAACTTTCCTTTGGGATATTTTTTAATTAATACTTTAAAATTAATACTTCAAAAATCACATTAAATAAATTAAATTAAAAGGTATTCAATACCAATATCAACAAGATTCATAAATTTTACTAGTCAAACCCATTTTGAAAGGATCCTCAAGAGCATTTCTATATTTTAAGGGGGCTTAACGCCGAATACAAGCTTTAAATAACTACTAACACTACAACTAACAACTAACTGCAACAATAAGCTGCCTGAGGCCGATATGTTTAGGCACACTCAATGTCCATTCCAATCTATTTAAAGCCTCCCACATCCTCCAACCGCATTTGGGAATAACTGCTTTTCGCTAGGCCCTAAACGGTTGGTCGATTAGCCTGGCCGGACGTTTATGGATTTAAAACTTCCAGAATCACACGTTAGGACTGGTCTCATTAATTTTAGTAATAATCAACTAAGGAAAGAAAGGAAAGTCTGACCTTGGAGTAATTTTCAATCAAGATTTCGACAACAATATTCGAAAATTTTATGTCAATAATGGAAGTCATTGTCTCAGTTTCTGGGCGAAGAAGAGTTGGTCCAAAACAAACTCCTAAATTTGATATCGTCATCAAATTCTTCTCACTTACAGCAGCAACCCTAGAAAAAAATATATAAAATGAATAATGAAAAGAATTCACATGGAAGCAATTAGCCAGCGACCAAGGCCGTGTCTAATAGCTATTATCGGTTATTAAAGTTCAACTCATTCAAAACATGCTTCCCATTCCTCGAAGTTTCTTCCAAGACCTTGGTGTTTTGGCCATGGATTTAATATATTAGGAAAAGTATATATGTTACCGTGAATGTTCGAAATCTAGTTAATGTTGATATTCATCGGTGAATTTCCGAAATTCCTTTTTCTCTGCTTGGATTTAATTAGCTTTGCGAGTCAGCTTTTACAATCTTATGCAAGCTATGATGGTAAAGGTTAAAGTTAGGTTAGACTAGCTTAGGTTAAATCGGTTATCAATACCAAAAAAGGGTTAAAAACCAAACTTAACCTAACCTAGCCCAAACTCAACCTAATCTAACCTAACGAACCCTAATCTATTCCAACCTTACATGTCATCATCAAACCTTGCATTAAACTGAAACAGTTGACTGGCAACGTTGATTTAATCCAAAGGAGAGAAAAAGGAGAATCCAAGGAGACATTCACGAATATTGGACATTCACGGTAACATATATACATATATGTTACGGTGAAAGACCGGATTCTGGTGAATATCGACATTCACCGGTGAATGTCAACAAATACATAGTCGCTTGGTGTATGTCCAAAATATTTATTAAATATCCTACTTCTGAGTTTCACCGGTTCATGACGACATGCATCATGCACTAATAATGAAAGCTGAGCATTTCTGAGATTTTAACCTAATTTATAGCATATTTCTGAGATAGATAGCATAGCCTGACCTGTCACCATCAAACCCTGCATAAGATTGACAAAGCTGACTGAATCCAAGAGAAAAGGATTTGGTGAGAAACAGCCTGACGCCTCCTAATCGACCCCTCTCTTTTGGACATTCACCAGAGCATATCTATGATTATCGACATATATCGGTGATGGCCCAAACGTCGAAAAATGTGAGAAAATATCCACTATTTTAATCGACGTATTTGGTATTTATTGACATTCACCGGTGAAGGTCTACATTCTCCAATTTTGGTCTTTCACGGTAACATTTTTCTGATTGTTTCAAATTGTTTCACCGTCGCTTTGAACGTAATGGGGTAGTTGGCTAAAATAATAATCTGAAAGTAATGCTTGGTATATACATATGTTACCGAAACTATCAGAAATTCGTGAATGTCAGCGAATGTCCGACGAATGTCTATTTGGATTTAGTCAGCGTTGCCAGTCAACCTTTTCAGTTTAATGCAAGGTTTGATGATGACAGGATAGGTTAGGTTAAGTTAGGTTTTTAACCCATCACGGCATCACTTGTTCTTTTATTGTTAACTGAACATTTCTTCATATCAACTTTCCAAATCCGAATCATTTTGAAAAGCAGCTATGCCAGGGTCGACGACTTCGTTTTTGTTTTTCAAGGTTTTTGAATTGTTGTAATTCCCTTATCTATAGGTTGTTCACTTGTCCTCTAGGTATTATGAAAGTACTTAAAACACCTTTTTGTAAATAAATTATTTACATTTGTTATTTTACACTGAGCCATGTTCCTTTTGTATATATATATATATATATATATATATATATATATATATATATATATATATATATATATATATATATATATATATATATATATATATATATATATATACGTACATATAATCAACAATATGAAACGATTAAAACAAAAAACCACTCAAAGATGTATACAGAATACACTAGTACATAACAACACATAAATCATACTCATTTTGTTGAATATTAGGTCAAACCATCGTGCGATAACATTGGTCAAAAAGAGAAAAAATAAGCCCCGTACTTATTACTTTGTCCGCAACAACCCCACCCTTTAAGGTCTTAATGTAAGGCAGCAACGCCCCTTCAAAATTATTGCTTTACTGACGTAATATTCAATTTTTTAATTTCTTTAGAGCAGTGTTTTCAGTTTTATTTGAGTTTTTCGCCTAATAGGTTAAAGAAGAAGAAGAAGAAGAAGAAGAAGTCTATTATTATTCAATACAATACAGTACAAAATACAATACAAAATGGAATTACAATACACTTATTCCCCGTCGAAAGGCTCCATGGCCAGGGATACAAGGGGGGTGAAAGTCGAACAAGTGGGCACAGAATCGGCACAAACTGATAGCTAGAGCAGATCCGTCAAAATGTGCCATACGTCCCTTCAGCCTCATTGCCATTCAGCCTCATTGCCTTATGCATACACAGATAAAGGTCAGCTACAGCTCCACTTTTATTAAACAAAAATATTGGTTCTTTTCATTCAATATCTAATCCAGATTTGAATGCGGAATTCAAAACTGAAACAAGAAATTTTCCAGTGACCCTAATTTTTGTGTAATAACAACAAAAAATCAATTGAAAAAATTGGGTGATTTTCAAAAATTAACATTAAAGGCTTAAAAAAGTTTTAATTTAGTTTTGAGCATTAAAGCAAAAATGTATCGTCTAATTTCATCATATTTCGTCTAACGGCTATAATTTTGCGAAATAGATTTTGAGTTTTTTTTCCTTCAAAACACTAAAATTCACCAAAACATGTCCAAAAATCATGCAACAAAAACATTGTAGGTAAAAAAAATCTCTTTTTTTTAGCTCGGTAAACAAAACTTCCACAGAAGTTTCATATACAGTTAAACTTAAATATAATTCTTTTCAACGTAAAACAGTTTAATGTGCTTTGAGGAACACAATTCAAATATTCTGGCAAAACAGCTAAAATTACTCTTATTGTATTTGTTGTTATAGCATTATAGTATATGTGATAGAAAGTCAATCATAACTTTCTGCCTTGCACAGTTTTCTGCGGCAGTAGTTATTCAGTTTTTAGTCTAAACAGTATATATTCAGCAAAAAAGCCATGTACAAGGGTCTCAGAAATCCGATTATATTTTTGAATTCAGAAAAAAACTGCATTAGAAAAATTCTTTCTAATTAACTAATTTCTTTTTCCTAAAAAAAAATCCACAAAAAAAAGTTCGTAAAAAATCTAGTAAACGTAGAGCTTCCGCCATAAATTCTAATAGATTTTTTACGTTGAATGTACAGAAGAAAACAGAATTCTTTCATGAACCAAAACTTCCACGACACTGATTTTTAAGTTTTTTCATCTGAAAACTAGATATTTAGAAAAGGAAAACAAATCACTAAGCAGATATTACTAAGCAGAGCCTAAAAAAAACAGTCCGATTACTTTTTTTAAATTTAGCATAAAACTATAAAAGGAATACTTTCTTATGAAATAAAATTAAATTTTGACATGACCCAAGCCATCCAAATTTTGCAAAAAACAACAACACACACACACAAAAGGTAGACCGTTGAGCTTTTGAATTTAATTTAAGTTCGGAACAGATTCATTTGTAGCACAATAAAAAGAGAACTTACTTCGTCAAGTGCTCAATCAAAGTGTTCAAAAATTTGAAATTTTCCTCCGGTAACCTATGCACCAATAAATGAATGTCTTGTATTCTATAATTGCGATTTTCATTTTCTAGAAAAAAATAATAATAATGAGTTTGAAACGAGAGAATAATTAAGTACGTAAAGAGTGAAAGCACTTCAGTGAAAAAGACATAACTTAAGGAAATTCAGCATAAACTATCTACCAAATTCAATTGTAGGTTAAGGCTCGTGAGATTGATGGAGTCAGGGTCACAAAGATTCGACACATTATTAGGCATGTATCTTTATCACCCAGGGGGTCAATCCACGAAAATTCAGTGGGTCAATATATTTTTCAAAGCCTAGGTTTTTTTTTCCAATTTTTCAACGAAGAAACCAACAAAAGAAATTTTATAGAATCTAGAAGGGTGGAAAAGTCTTTTGCCGGTATCTTTAATGTTTTGTAAATTTTAATATTGGTAAATGACAAAATTCAGGGAAAAAAGTTATAACAATGAACATTATAGAAATAAACATTTATAAATAATTACAAATTCATTCATTAGAAGATTAACAATAATCAAACCTTCATTTCGTTTATATTCATTTCTTGCTCCATTTCTTATCATTTATTTAGCCTCCTTAATAGTGAATATAAGATGATTGGAAGAGGCCACGCCTTCTTCATTTTTCTGAACTAAGACCATTCTGAACCTATTATTGGGTATTGTTTCAATGTTAAAATGAACAAAAATAGAGCTGCACAACAGTGTTAATTTTAAATAACAGTGTTAATTTTAAATAACAGTGTTAATTTTAAATAACAGTGTTAATTTTAAATAACAGTGTTAATTTTAAATAACAGTGTTAATTTTAAATAACAGTGTTAATTTTAAATAACAGTGTTAATTTTAAATAACAGTGTTAATTTTAAATAACAGTGTTAATTTTAAATAACAGTGTTAATTTTAAATAACAGTGTTAATTTTAAATAACAGTGTTAATTTTAAATAACAGTGTTAATTTTAAATAACAGTGTTAATTTTAAATAACAGTGTTAATTTTAAATAACAGTGTTAATTTTAAATAACAGTGTTAATTTTAAATAACAGTGTTATTTTAACACTGTTAGCACTATTCACCAATCATGTTACCGCTCAATGGGGGAGGATCATCATTATTCTTGTTCGTCAAATAAGACAACTTGTCTTAGACAAGTCATTACACCAATTTAGTCTAGGGTTTAAGCGAGCATGCAAGGGTTAATTGAGGATATACTCAATTTTCAAGGGAAGGTGTTAGAGCACCACCCATATTGAGCATCAAGTTCTTTAACTGAGTATCACTTGAGCATAGACTTGATACCCAAATAAAAATCAGATTCAAGGCGTACAGCGTTGAATGACAAGAGTAATGGCATATCTATCACATTCGGCCAAAGTAACTTCACATGTTTAGAATGAAAATGCTTGCAAAATCGTCGTCGATTGAGAGATAAACCCAAACTACTACTACTACTAGCAAGCCACTGCAGCACCAAACTGCCTGACTCTAACTATCCGTAGACATTTCCTCTGAAAAATATCTAACAAATCCAATTCTGTCTTCAGAGGCGGTTTTACATGTTAAATTTAAAGATTTACTAATATTTTCTCTAACAACCTTTAACTTCATGATTTGCTAAATTTTATGGTTGAATTTTCGTTTGTTTAGACCAGTGGTTCCCAAAAACATTTGACCTACAGCAAATTTTCGAGAGAAAATAGCACTCAACACCCTTTGAAAATTAATTGTTTTTACAGTTTAATAGGAACTAAGCCGAAAGGCATATACGTTAATGTTTAATCTTTTTCGCATAATTTAATAAAGAAATGTGTAGATTAGAAACATCAACGTTTGAAATTATGAAACTATTTACTCATCCCAGAAGGGTAATGCAAAAAAGTTTAGGTTCTCATCTTATTGAGAAGGATGAACCTTGTTTGCTGCTAATAATTTTTTTTTATCATCAGTAATGTAATCCACCATTTGTAATGCATCTGTAATAGACTACTTGGAATCACTACATAATCACCCGTGCCACTTTTTTTTATCATTAGATCTCCTTTCAACAGCGATAATTTTGAGTAACCGGCGATTCACCATTTGCACTGCATCTTTAATGTATTATTTGGAATCACTATGGTAATCACCACATAATCACCTATGTTGTTAATATTTTTTTTTTTAACATTAGATCTACTTTCAACAGCAATAATTTTGAATCACCACGATTCACCCATTGCAATGCATCTTTAATGCACTATTTGGAATCACCACATAATCACCCGTGCCGCTAATATTTTGTTATCATTTGATCTCCTTTCAACAGCAATAATTTTGAATCACCGCGATTCACCATTCGCAATGCATCTGTAATGAACTATTTGGAATCACCTGTGGCCATCTTGAATGTCTCCAGTGCCAAACCGCCGGGCGGTAGAATCAACATTGGCAATCGCTACCTTATACCAAAAAGAAGGAAAAAAGGTGGAATAGACACACCCTAGTAAATTTCGTAGAACAAAATATTTGATAGGATTTGATGACGTTAGAGTAAAGCATTACTAGTTAGAACATTTTACTAGCTAGAATTCAGTTATAACAATCATTAGCAACAAATGGCACGGTGGAAATATATTTCAATAAGGCTTTGGAAATGTTATTAAGAAGGAATAGAAGTTATAAAAAAACAGACCAGCTTTAATTTCAGTTACTATGCATAAGGACAGTTACTATTATGTTATTATATTATGTTACTATATATTATGAACAGTTACTATTATGACTATAGGTCATAATAACATAATAACATAACAGACTTTCGGAAGACTACAAGCAACAAATTAATTCAGTGGAAATACGCTTCCATTACACCTCAAAAATTAAACCTTGGAAGGGTTGTTATGAAGTAAAAAGAAAGGTTAAAAAGGCAGATTAACTTACTTGCACCTACTATGAATGAAAAATTGAAATAATAGGTCTAGTTTTAAAAAGTTTAAGAGGTATAAGTTAACCTTGGAAGGGTTGTTATGAAGTAAAAAAAAAGGTTAAAAAGGCAGATTAACTTACTTGCACCTACTATGAATGAAAAATTGAAATAATAGGTCTAGTTTTAAAAAGTTTAAGAGGTATAAGTTAACCTTGGAAGGGTTGTTATGAAGTAAAAAAAGGTTAAAAAGCCAGATTAACTTAATTGCACCAACTATGAATGAAAAATTGAAATAATAGGTCTAGTTTTAATTAAGTTTTAATTAAAATCTGCTCAAAACCGTGCCGTCAAAGCAGTTTTTCGGTTGCCACGACTATATCCCACCAAGGACTTGTACTCCGATTTTGGTATTATCCCTTTTGAACAAATCATCAAAAAATTAAATCTATCCCTTGCATACTCCGCTTACCATAAAAATCTTCCTCCCCACTTATTATCTTATTTTAATAGTAATAATTCTGAAGGCCACTGTCTCCGTTCATCCAACCGTTCCTTCATTGTCCCCAGGTGTATCTCTAGTTCCGCCCAGCGATCCCCAATTTATAAATCTATAATTCAATGGAATTTAATACCCTCCAGTGTCGAGCTATCCACAAGTTTTCGGACGCTATATAACAATGTACTAAAATCTTGATATTATATTTCTCTAAATGTTTGTTCAATTTGCTTTAATTACCCTTGTTTTCTCTTTTATTTTTTGTTTTCTCTCTCTTTTTCATTTACAATTTTTTGTTGTTTTGGTCCTTAACAAGTTCGCTTCTAGGATCTTTATTATTATTGTTGTTATGTGTTTTCTTTTCTTTTTGAATAAATAAATAAAGTTTTAAAAAGTTTAAGAGGTCTAAGTTAACCTTGGAAGGGTTGTTATGAAGTAAAAAAAGGTTAAAAAGGCAGGTTAACTTACTTGCACCTACTATGAATGAAAAATTGAAATAATAGGTCTAGTTTTAAAAAGTTTAAGAGGTCTAAGTTAAACGGTTAGGACATAAAGATAAAAAAAAAAGGCAGACCAACTCACTTGCAACCATCATGAATCAAGATTGGAAATTATAGGTCATAAGATTCTGAAAGAGATCTAAGCGTTTTGGACGGTTATAAGCAACAAAAGGGTCGATATAAATATGCTTCCATTAGACCTTAAAAGGGTTATTAAGAAGTACCAGAAAAGGTTAAAAAAGGCAGATCAACTTACTTGCAGCCGTTATGAATTAAGAACTGAAACAATAGGTATAATGTTAAACGGTTTAAGCGGTCTAAGATAAAGAGTTAGGCCATAAAAGATAAAAAAAAGGCAAACCAACTTACTTGCAGCTACAATGAATGAAGAATGGAAATTATAAGTCATAAGGGATTCAGGTAGGTTCCTGAAGTACATTTTCAAAGCTGAGGTAATGGTTTTTGTTTCCCATTCTCCAGGGTCCCCCAACCAATTGGGACGTGAATCTGATTTCCGTTTATCCAAACCCATAGCTAGGAGCTTTTGAACTTTAGAGCCAACACCAACAATTCGATAGAGTCCTTGTTCTTCTAGACCTAAAAAGTTCACTTTATAACTTTGGTGGACACAGTCCCTAGCGTAAGGGGGGAGGGGTAAATAAAAAAGAGATTTTTCAGTTGTATGAATTTTTAGGTAAGATCCGAATATCAAATTGACTAGTGCTTTAACAACCCCCCCCCTCCTGGAAAATTCGAAAGTAATTGGGCCCAAAAATGCATTCTGACTTGTCTAGAAATTTAAAAATACACATAAAAGATGGGGGGGGGGCAAAAACACAAAAAGTGTAAGTTATCACGGTAGTATTTTTCCGAATTCTAAAGTGATCTAAAACTAATAAAAGGTGGGGTGGGGGGATTGTGTGGAAAGTACCCCCCTTCCCTCTTTGTTTCATACTAGAATTTTTCTTTGTATTAGTTTCATTAATAGTGTAGGTAATAATAAGTTGTTTGATACTCGCAATAAAGTTGGACCTTATTTAATATTTTAAAGAAGATTAGACTTTATGATTAAGAAATGAATTATAAAAAGAAACAAACATAAACAGAAAACACAGGGAATAAATTTCCCGACAAGAAAAGACAACAGAGAACATAGCCGTTGGGCTCAGTATAACCCTATTGCAAAACACAGGAGAAAAAATGCTAAATAAAATAAAGAACGGTAAAGAGAAAAAAAGAAAAGAGGACAAACAATTGCAAAACACAAGAGAAAAAGTGAAAAATAAAATAAAGACCAGTAAAGAAGAAAAAAGAAAAAAAGACAAACAATTGCAAAACACAGGAGAAAAAGGGCTGAATAAAATAAAGACCAGTAAAGAGAAAAAAAGAAAAAAGGACAAACAATTGCAAAACACAAGAGAAAAAGTGAAAAATAAAATAAAGACCAGTAAAGAAGAAAAAAGGAAAAACAATTGCAAAACACAGGAGAAAAAGTGCTAAATAAAATAAAGACCAGTAAAGAAGAAAAAAGAAAGAAAAGGACAAACAATTGCAAAACACAGGAGAAAATGGTAAATAAAATAAAGACCAGTAAAGAAGAAAAAAGAAAAAAGGACAAACAAAAAACAAGAAAAAGAACCAAAAAGTAAAGGAGAAGGAAATACGAAAGGAAACGAGAGAAAAGCTGGAAGAAGAAAGAAAAATATTCGAGTGTCCTGGATAAAAATGTTAGCAAAATGAAGGAAATTTTGAAATTTTAGAGTTAAGAGTGCATAATAAGTTCGAAAGTAAATGGCAACAAGACTAAGTAACTTGAAGTAGAAATTAACAAGGGTTAATTTCTAGGAAGAGGTGATGTTAGGTAATGAGGAGATTGATCAGATAAATAGCTTCACTTTCCTAGGTAGTATTATTAGCAAATATGGCAGATGCAGTGAAGATATGAAACGTATAATAGCCAATACACAGTTTTTTTTATAGTTGAAAATGAAGTAAACGGTTAAAACTTCTCTTAAACGTTAGCACACTCTATTGAATCTACTACATCTAAAGGATCAGGAATAAAATATATTTGCAAAATGAAACGATTCCTGTAATACAGCGGGAATCTTGATAAAACTACAGATAGCGACAAAACCCCGATCAAACCTTTAACTGCTCAGTTTTAGACAGCGAAAATATATAATTAGACATGGAAAATATATAATTTAGGTTTTAAATTTGCCCAATAATGGGAGGAAGGTAAAGTATTTGGCGTGAGGCAAAGATAGGGCACTATATAGTTTAGAAAGTACTCGCTTACTATGACTATACTTCAGTATAAGCCAGAAATGTCACTCCATCCCAATTTCTACGGCTATAATGAAAGAAAGGCTAAGTTGAATAGGCCTTGTTTTACAGATGAGAAATTGACAAGGGTTGTTCTTTTTGGCAATCCATATGGGGCCAAACGAAAAGCAGGTTGTCCCCTGGGTTGGGGAGTTCCTTATGAAAGGTTTCGAACGACATTAGGAGTATATGGGGTAAAGATTAAAGCTTCGAATGTGTTGAAATGGAAGAGGAGCGTATGCAGTTGTGTTCACCAACAGCAGCTTTGTGTTACAGGGAGCCATTATTATCGATAGGGCAGAATAGCCCTATCGATAGGGCAGAATAGCCCAACAGCAGCTTTGTGTTACAGGGAGCCATTATTATCGATAGGGCAGAATAGCCCTATCGATAGGGCAGAATAGCCCAACAGCAGCTTTGTGTTACAGGGAGCCATTATTATCGATAGGGCAGAATAGCCCTATCGATAGGGCAGAATAGCCCAACAGCAGCTTTGTGTTACAGGGAGCCATTATTATCGATAGGGCAGAATAGCCCTATCGATAGGGCAGAATAGCCCAACAGCAGCCTTGTGTCACAGGGAGCCATTATTATCGATAGGGCAGAATAGCTTAAACTTTCTTACCTCGTGATTCAAGCTCAGTGATGCATGCTGTGACGAAATTATATCCAGCAGTGTCCAGTTGGGTTTGATCACTCAAAGGAAGTTTACATGGGTCAGTATAAATCTAAAAAATGCATAAAGGATCATACCAGTGGCAGGGAAGAACCTACCCCTAAATTGTATACAGGGGTAAGTTTTTTTCCGAATTTTGAAGTTTATTCGGAAAATTTGTTGATTTCATCCCCGCGTTCATAATGGCCTATCCCTCTTGTTCATAGACATATTGCACCTTCCTTAAAGAGGAGTCCCACATGTTGCACCCTAATTAAATCAAAAGTACATAATGATTTTCAATGTGTTCGATTAGAAAAACAAAACTGACCTGTTTCGCCCTCAACGACCTGTTCCGGGAAGAACGGGTCGTCTTTTCCGAATAAAAATCCAAATTTTGAAGGGTTCTTTAATGGTTTCCATTACCCCCCCCCCCCCCCCCCGTGGAAGTGTCTTTTAAGTGCTGTCAATCCCTCGATTAATGCTTGAAAGCCCAGTAAATCATCAAATGAAAAAATTATTTCCAAAGAAAACAAGGAGCAACACTGAAACTTAAAACAAACAAAAATTATCCTATATGTTAGTTATCCTATATGTTGCTAGTGGCATTATCATTCTAGAAGCACATCATTCTTGAAGCATTGTAATAAAAAGTTAATTCTTTTGTATCTGACTGCTCCCGTATTACTGCTCATTTAAGATGGTCAAATAGCCCCGCTTTAGGGCAAAAAGCTGTTCAAAGAGGTGACAACCCACTCTAAATCCACAATAATTCCTGTTAACTTTATTTTCTAACATCAATCTTCATTTCTATTTGAAAAGGAACTTTTTATTTGAAAACAAGAGGCTTTCACCCCTCGAACCTCCTGCTCTCTATTCTAAAAAAAAAAAAAAAAAAAAAAAAAAAAAAAAATCATAATTCTTCAATTAGTAAAAACTACAGTTTCCTGCAAAAAAAAAAGGAAGAAAGAAGATGTTTCCACAATAAGAGGGAGGTTATACACCTCTCAAATCTGTCTAGAAGGCTTAGTTTTAGATATTTCTCCCAATGGAGTGAAGCATGGAGACGAATTACTTTCATAGTGATCAAAGGATCTCTCATGAAAGACCAAATATTTAGACCTAAACTACAAGTCTTTTTTGAAAGATATTCTTCCCACTTAACCCTTATGCTCAGTGCTACTTCTTTTATTTATGTTTCAAATAAGCCCTTTGAGGTTTATATTTAAACAGGACTTACACGTAATATGTAAAAATTCAAAAAGATTTGAGCAAACGATTACTCCGTACTATAACATAAAATAAGCAATTAATGTCCGTGAGGTAATTTCTTTCCGGTGGCTATGATTGCCACCATATAGAGCTTAAGTATAAGGTATTACTTAAGCATACTCAAGTACAAATACTCATATCATATATGGCAATATGTGATATATATATAAAATAGTATATGGGGAATCCCCACAAATAAGAGGAAAATTAAATGTTTCATTCTAATCTTCACTTTTTGAGGCTAGAGGACCCCTTCCCTAGAGGACACTTCCAACTAACAGGGTGCGCAACTATACAATTCTGCAACACCGTTAGTGTCATTGTAGTCTATACTAACTACTATTTGCATGGATTGGGTATACGTTTTGAGGCGAATGCAACCCCCCTACACATATCAGTATTATCACTGAGATTAGGATGTTATATAAACCATATGATAGTTCTAATCAGATTAGACAGATTAAAATTTTAACATTGGGCAGTTCCCCCAACATTGGAGATGGTGATACTGTTTATGCGGAAGTTGCAAATTCCTGATTTCCAGTGTGTGTATTTTGCAATAGTAATATTTTGCAATAGTGTGTGTATTTTGCAATAGTAATATTTTGCAATAGTGTGTGTATTTTGCAATAGTAATATTTTGCAATAGTGTGTGTATTTTGCAATAGTAATATTTTGCAATAGTGTGTGTATTTTGCAATAGTAATAAATACTGATTGATTTCTCCCAGAGTGCAAGTCAAACTACATTTCTATAAAGTTAAAACTACATTTTTAAGCACCACTTACTTTTTTATATTAAATTGAATATTTTGTTTTAATTAATATATTTTACATTTTTGTTATTATTGTATTTTAATTAATATATTTTAGATTTATTTTAATTTAAGCAGTTGTGACTTAAAAAAACCCATTAAGTCTCAATGACTTAATGAATATTTTTCCATGGCACCCTTGCAGGTTTACTTTAATTTAGACTTATTTACTATGTTACATTTTAATACGCTTATATCACAGTATGAAAAATCGATAAAATTCCGATTTTCAGCATAAAACAAGAAAAAAACAAAATAAAAGTCTAAAAATTATGTCCTGAAGGGATTGGCTCCCATAACGTTCAGGATTTCGTATTGAGATTTTTAGTCCTAGATTTATGTTATAAAAGAAGCAGGTCCAGGATTTTGTATTAAAATTTTTAGTCCTAGCTTACGTTATAAAAGAACCATCTCAAGTTTCACTCATAATTTTGCACTAGAATACCAAGGACATCAAAATAAAAACTTTTTCTGTCCTCCACCTGGACCTATATTAAGGTCTATTCATACTTGGAAATGGCAATTTTTTTTGGTTATTTCATCTATAAAATTTTTAGAACAGTACCATACTTTCGTCAGTGTTGCCACATCTAATTTTCTGATGTAAAATCTATTTTCTGATTTTTCATCCACGTTTCTGATTTTTAAAATTTGGTGCCTGATTTTACAAGATATGTTTTCCACCTCTTCAATTTTAACATCGCATTTCATTCTCACTGTCTTTAGTACTTTAAACTCAGACTAGCTGAATGGGCGACAGCGTTGTAACTAAATGGCTTTCATCTTTTAGTTTTCAGCTTGTATCTAAAGACCCTCAGCTTTCCATTGTCACCTTTCTAAACATGTTTCTGGGCAAGATTGAACAAGTGACGCAGAGTTTTACCATGAGTGGCAAACAGGTAATCGGGTACTGCTGTTCCTGGCTCATTAGTTCTAGTTTTCGGCTTGTGTCTAAAGACCTTCAGCTTTTCATTGTCAGCTTTCTAAACGGATTCCTAGGAAAGATCGAACAAGTGATACAGAGTTTTACCATGAGTGGCAAGCAGGTAACGGGTACTGCTACTCTGGCTCATAGGTTGTAGGATCTTTCAGTCTTCGGCTTGTGTCTAAAGACCTTCCGCTTTTCATTGTCAACTTTCTAAACGGATTTCTTGGAAAGGTCGAACAAGTGATACAGAGTCTTACCATGAGTGGCAAGCAGGTAACGGGTACTGCTACTCTGGCTCATAGGTTGTAGGATCTTTCAGTCTTCGACTTGTGTCTAAAGACCTTCCGCTTTTCATTGTCAACTTTCTAAACGGATTCCTTGGAAAGATCGAACAAGTGATACAGAGTCTTACCATGAGTGGCAAGCAGGTAACGGGTACTGCTACTCTGGCTCATAGGTTGTAGGATCTTTCAGTCTTCGGCTTGTGTCTAAAGACCTTCCGCTTTTCATTGTCAACTTTCTAAACGGATTTCTTGGAAAGGTCGAACAAGTGATACAGAGTTTTACCATGAATGGCAAGCAGGTAATCGGGTACTAGTCTAATTAGTTAAATTTGACAACAGTTGTCATAGCTATACCTTCTATAGTAATACCTACTATTACTATAGTAATACTATACTATAGGTATTACTATAGTAAGTATAGGTATACTATAGTAGTATAGGTATTACTATAGTAATACCTTCTATAGTAATACCTTCTATAGTAATACCTACTATTACTATAGTAATACTATACTATAGGTATTACTATAGTAAGTATAGGTATACTATAGTAGTATAGGTATTACTATAGAAGGTATTACTATAGTAATACCTTCTATAGTAATACCTTTTTAGGCTGCGTGAATACTGTGCTGTACTCTAGTACAGCTGCGTAATTTTCTACTTATTCAATTCAAACCGCTGAAATTTACCATTTTAGCTGTTTGAAGCCATAAGACAGGGCTTTATTTTCCCTTTGCCTTTTTTCATATTGAGTTGTGATTAGGTTAATAATAATATTAAAAAAAAAGAAAACTGATCTAACAACAAATCTGTCAAAATATTACTAAAAATAGAACTTTAAGGAAAGAAAGTTGCTTAAGTTGTACTTTGAGTAATACAGAAAAGGTAAAAATCAAACAATACATTTTTAAAGTTTTTTTTTGGAAGGTTTGCTTATTTATTTTTACGGTTCAACGTGGCAATACTGACGAAAATAAAACAAATCTTTGAAGTTAAAATCGTTATTACTTGAATTTACAGACGAAAAGGGTGGCCAAAATTAACTAATTAGGTTTGCTTAATTATTTTTATAGTTCTTATGCCTATTATATTGTTGGGACAACTACGGAGCTAAAGGTGTTCTTAATTCGATGCCCTTGGTGCTTAAACTAGATTATTAACATCTTGGTGCTTAAACTAGGTTATTAACACGATTTTAGCGTTTAAATATTCGAGGGGAGATAAAATAGTTGCTGGAAAAAGAAATATTTTAAGAAAAGAAAAAGAAGCTGGATCTCTATTTGAGCTAGAGTGCCGTAGCCTAGGTCAATAGTTATTAATATTTTTCAATATTATTGTTGTTGGGACAACTACGGGGCAAAAAGTGTTCTTAATTTGATGCCCTTGGTGCTTAAACTAGATTATTAACACGATTTTAGCGTTTAAATATTCGAGGGGAGATAAAATAGTTGTTGGAAAAAGAAATATTTTAAGAAAAAAAAAGAAGCTGGATCTCTATTTGAGCTAGAGTGCCGTAGCCTAGGTCAATAGTTATTAATATTTTTCAATTATTTAATAATTTATAAGTTTATAAAATATACAATTTTATAATAATTAAATTAATAATTTAATAATTTGTTTTAATAATAATCCCTTCTCAACCATAGCCTTTACCCATTGGCAGCAGTCATTATCACTCAGAGGATCAAAAAGAAAAACTGAAGCTTTTGTCGTCAGAAAAAAAACACGCATAACTCAAAAAAAAAATTACCACAAATAGGCAAGTATCAAATATAGTATGTCACATCGTAAATGGTAAAAATATTGAGAACTTAAGGGATGCCACCAGCCCAAACGTCCCTCCCTCACATCAGCTATGCAATCAAATGAGCCTACTTTTCTTATTTCTCATAGGGTAAAGATATACCAGGCGAGGGGAAAAACTGAAAAAAAACTGAGGAATTAAACTGACAGCAGCAGCAATCATGTGGGCACCTACATAACCTCGGGGTTTTAGAGGGGTCTGAAGATGGAGGGGGGGGGGTTACCATAAACCAGACGACCCAGAAGTTCAATCCTTGGTACCTGTTCTTTCCCATCCATGGCATCTACCCACTGTCGGCAGTCATCATCACCAAGAGCTTGAAGAGTAAACGTTTTATCATCTGAAAATATGTCAAAACAGAAGCGTTTCTCTATGCTATCAGAAGAACGTCGGACACAAGATCGCACTCGAACAGTTTCTGTTGCCGTCTAAAACATGAGGAACAGTCAACCAATGATGACTCAATCTAGAGTCAGTTAAAGATATTATTTTCTAACCAAATATAGTTATTGATAAAAAAACATAAAATCGTACAGAAAAGATGAATGAGGACAATAAACAGCCAGTGAAAAAATTGAAAATTATGGAAATATTTCGGTCATGACGTCCGCTTAACCGTCCTCAGTGCAGAATAAAGTAATAATAAAAAAAAAGAACAGTTTCTGTTGCCGTCTAAAACATGAGGAACAGTCAACCAATGATGACTCAATCTAGAGTCAGTTAAAGATATTATTTTCTAACCAAATATTGTTATTAATAAAAAAACATAAAATCGTACAGAAAAGATGAATGAGGACAATAAACAGCCAGTGAAAAAATTTAAAATTATGCAAATATTTCGGTCATGACGTCCGCTTTACCGTCCTCAGTGCAGAATAAAGTAATAATAAAAAAAAAGAACAGTTTCTGTTGCCGTCTAAAACATGAGGAACAGTCAACCAATGATGACTCAATCTAGAGTCAGTTAAAGATATTATTTTCTAACCAAATATTGTTATTAATAAAAAAACATAAAATCGTACAGAAAAGATGAATGAGGACAATAAACAGCCAGTGAAAAATTTTAAATTATGCAAATATTTCGGTCATGACGTCCGCTTTACCGTCCTCAGTGCAGAACAAAGTAATAATAAAAAAAAGAACAGTTTCTGTTGCCGTCTAAAACATGAGGAACAGTCAACCAATGATGACTCAATCTAGAGTCAGTTAAAGATATTATTTTCTAACCACATACTAAATATAGTTATTAATAAAAACACAAAATCGCAAAGAAAAGATGAATGAGGACAATAAACAGCCAGTGAAAAAATTGAAAATTATGGAAATATTTCGGTCATGACGTCCGCTTTACCGTCCTCAGTGCAGAATAAAGTAATAATAAAAAAAAGAACAGTTTCTGTTGCCGTCTAAAACATGAGGAACAGTCAACCAATGATGACTCAATCTAGAGTCAGTTAAAGATATTATTTTCTAACCACATACTAAATATAGTTATTAATAAAAACACAAAATCGCACAGAAAAGATGAATGAGGACAATAAACAGCCAGTGAAAAAATTTAAAATTATGCAAATATTTCGGTCATGACGTCCGCTTTACCGTCCCCAGTGCAGAATAAAGTAATAATAAAAAAAAAGAACAGTTTCTGTTGCCGTCTAAAACACGAGGAACAGTCAACCAATGATGACTCAATCTAGAGTCAGTTAAAGATACTATTTTGTAACCAAATATAGTTATTGATAAAAAACACAAAATCGCACAGAAAAGATGAATGAGGACAATAATGAAAAAATTTAAAATTATGCAAATATTTCGGTCATGACGTCCGCTTTACCGTCCTCAGTGCAGAATAAAGTAATAATAAAAAAAAGAACAGTTTCTGTTGCCGTCTAAAACATGAGGAACAGTCAACCAATGATGACTCAATCTAGAGTCAGTTAAAGATATTATTTTCTAACCAAATATTGTTATTAATAAAAAAACATAAAATCGTACAGAAAAGATGAATGAGGACAATAAACAGCCAGTGAAAAAATTTAAAATTATGCAAATATTTCGGTCATGACGTCCGCTTTACCGTCCTCAGTGCAGAATAAAGTAATAATAAAAAAAAAGAACAGTTTCTGTTGCCGTCTAAAACATGAGGAACAGTCAACCAATGATGACTCAATCTAGAGTCAGTTAAAGATATTATTTTCTAACCAAATATTGTTATTAATAAAAAAACATAAAATCGTACAGAAAAGATGAATGAGGACAATAAACAGCCAGTGAAAAATTTTAAATTATGCAAATATTTCGGTCATGACGTCCGCTTTACCGTCCTCAGTGCAGAATAAAGTAATAATAAAAAAAAGAACAGTTTCTGTTGCCGTCTAAAACATGAGGAACAGTCAACCAATGATGACTCAATCTAGAGTCAGTTAAAGATACTATTTTCTAACCAAATATAGTTATTAATAAAAAACATAAAATCGCACAGAAAAGATGAATGAGGACAATAATGAAAAAAGATGAATTTAAAATTATGCAAATATTTCGGTCATGACGTCCGCTTTACCGTCCTCAGTGCAGAATAAAGTAATAATAAAAAAAAAGAACAGTTTCTGTTGCCGTCTAAAACACGAGGAACAGTCAACCAATGATGACTCAATCTAGAGTCAGTTAAAGATATTATTTTCTAACCAAATATAGTTATTAATAAAAAACATAAAATCGCACAGAAAAGATGAATGAGGACAATAATGAAAAAAGATGAATTTAAAATTATGCAAATATTTCGGTCATGACGTCCGCTTTACCGTCCTCAGTGCAGAATAAAGTAATAATAAAAAAAAGAACAGTTTCTGTTGCCGTCTAAAACATGAGGAACAGTCAACCAATGATGACTCAATCTAGAGTCAGTTAAAGATATTATTTTCTAACCAAATATTGTTATTAATAAAAAAACATAAAATCGTACAGAAAAGATGAATGAGGACAATAAACAGCCAGTGAAAAATTTTAAATTATGCAAATATTTCGGTCATGACGTCCGCTTTACCGTCCTCAGTGCAGAATAAAGTAATAATAAAAAAAAAGAACAGTTTCTGTTGCCGTCTAAAACATGAGAAACAGTCAACCAATGATGACTCAATCTAGAGTCAGTTAAAGATATTATTTTCTAACCAAATATAGTTATTGATAAAAAACACAAAATCGCACAGAAAAGATGAATGAGGACAATAAACAGCCAGTGAAAAAATTGAAAATTATGGAAATATTTCGGTCATGACGTCCGCTTAACCGTCCTCAGTGCAGAATAAAGTAATAATAAAAAAAAAGAACAGTTTCTGTTGCCGTCTAAAACATGAGGAACAGTCAACCAATGATGACTCAATCTAGAGTCAGTTAAAGATATTATTTTCTAACCAAATATTGTTATTAATAAAAAAACATAAAATCGTACAGAAAAGATGAATGAGGACAATAAACAGCCAGTGAAAAATTTTAAATTATGCAAATATTTCGGTCATGACGTCCGCTTTACCGTCCTCAGTGCAGAATAAAGTAATAATAAAAAAAAAGAACAGTTTCTGTTGCCGTCTAAAACATGAGAAACAGTCAACCAATGATGACTCAATCTAGAGTCAGTTAAAGATATTATTTTCTAACCAAATATAGTTATTGATAAAAAACACAAAATCGCACAGAAAAGATGAATGAGAACAATAAACAGCCAGTGAAAAAATTTAAAATTATGCAAATATTTCGGTCATGACCGTCCGCTTAACCGTCCTCAGTGCAGAATAAAGTAATAATAAAAAAAAGAACAGTTTCTGTTGCCGTCTAAAACATGAGGAACAGTCAACCAATGATGACTCAATCTAGAGTCAGTTAAAGATATTATTTTCTAACCAAATATTGTTATTAATAAAAAAACATAAAATCGTACAGAAAAGATGAATGAGGACAATAAACAGCCAGTGAAAAATTTTAAATTATGCAAATATTTCGGTCATGACGTCCGCTTTACCGTCCTCAGTGCAGAATAAAGTAATAATAAAAAAAAAGAACAGTTTCTGTTGCCGTCTAAAACATGAGAAACAGTCAACCAATGATGACTCAATCTAGAGTCAGTTAAAGATATTATTTTCTAACCAAATATAGTTATTGATAAAAAACACAAAATCGCACAGAAAAGATGAATGAGGACAATAAACAGCCAGTGAAAAAATTTAAAATTATGCAAATATTTCGGTCATGACGTCCGCTTTACCGTCCTCAGTGCAGAATAAAGTAATAATAAAAAAAAGAACAGTTTCTGTTGCCGTCTAAAACATGAGGAACAGTCAACCAATGATGACTCAATCTAGAGTCAGTTAAAGATATTATTTTCTAACCAAATATAGTTATTGATAAAAAACACAAAATCGAACAGAAAAGATGAATGAGGACAATAAACAGCCAGTGAAAAAATTTAAAATTATGCAAATATTTCGGTCATGACGTCCGCTTTACCGTCCTCAGTGCAGAATAAAGTAATAATAAAAAAAAGAACAGTTTCTGTTGCCGTCTAAAACATGAGGAACAGTCAACCAATGATGACTCAATCTAGAGTCAGTTAAAGATATTATTTTCTAACCAAATATAGTTATTAATAAAAAAACATAAAATCGTACAGAAAAGATGAATGAGGACAATAAACAGCCAGTGAAAAATTTAAAATTATGCAAATATTTCGGTCATGACGTCCGCTTTACCGTCCTCAGTGCAGAATAAAGTAATAATAAAAAAAAAGAACAGTTTCTGTTGCCGTCTAAAACATGAGAAACAGTCAACCAATGATGACTCAATCTAGAGTCAGTTAAAGATATTATTTTCTAAACAAATATAGTTATTGATAAAAAACACAAAATCGCACAGAAAAGATGAATGAGAACAATAAACAGCCAGTGAAAAAATTTAAAATTATGCAAATATTTCGGTCATGACCGTCCGCTTAACCGTCCTCAGTGCAGAATAAAGTAATAATAAAAAAAAGAACAGTTTCTGTTGCCGTCTAAAACATGAGGAACAGTCAACCAATGATGACTCAATCTAGAGTCAGTTAAAGATATTATTTTCTAACCAAATATAGTTATTAATAAAAAACACAAAATCGCACAGAAAAGATGAATGAGGACAATAAACAGCCAGTGAAAAAATTGAAAATTACGGAAATATTTCGGTCAATACCTTCGCTTGGCCGACCTCAGTGCAGAATAAACTAATAAAAATACAAAATAAAATAAACCTTAAAACAAAACACAAAATTAAATATGATAACCCTTTCTCTATAAATCGTTTTTTACGTAATTGCATAATTTTAAATTTTTTCACCGGCTGTTTATTGCCCTTGTTTTTCTTTTCTTTGAGATTTTGTGTTTTGTCATGATTGGCCAGTGTGGTCTTAGAAATTATTTATGGTTATTAATAAAATTTGGTCTTTGAAATATACACTTTTTATCCGATATTATTTTCGCTTTTAAAAAACTGGCCACGCCATCTTCAACAAGGGAATATTATCATAGTATGCCAAGCAAACAATATTTATTGCTGTTTTTGCATTTACATTTATTTTTGTCAAAGGCTCAATGAAAGCATTTCAGGTATCTATATACTAAAGGCAGTAGCGTCAATTCAGAAAGGGACGGAGGGTGCAAAATTTATTTGTCAAAATCAAGAGCAGAGGCACTTTCATTATATATTTTTTCAGTTTTTTGAATGGAAATCAAAAAAAAAAAAAAAATCCAAAAAAGGTATTTTTTCAAACTCTATGGAAGGGATAACCCCCCCACCCCAATTGGTTCTTCTGAGTGGGGGGACTAACAGTAGCGAAAAAAAATTTGTAACTCATATTTTAAGATTTTGCTGAATCATTATTCCTAGGACCTTCCTCCCCATTTGAAAATTCTCTATGGTCTTACTAGAGACTCAATAAAGTGCAACTTGGTATCAGGTACTATGTACTACAAGTATATATTTATAAATACTGAAACTATCGAAGTGAATCATAGGGGGTGAGTGAATTATAGTATAGAATTACAAGTTTGTTATTAAACATTTAATATTAATTTCATCCCCCTAAATTTTATCCCTACGCAAAAGAGGGCTATAAGTAACAGAAAAAATTTTCTAACTCAAAGTTGCAGCTTTGCTCACTCATTAAAACTTCCCCAACAAAATTCGCCCTTAAAATCACAAAGAACTCATAAACATGTACTATGGTATTGTTTACTTCACAGTACATCAGGTATGTATGCAGGGCGAGGGGACTCAAAGCCCCCCCACAAATCCTAAATTTTCCCAAATGTTCAGCTTATTCTTATTTAAATTTTCAAATAATATTTGCTTTTTACACCCCCCCCCCGGAAAATTCCTGCGTAGGTTCCTAAACAA
>NC_088865.1:591387-646387 GCF_032884065.1 Artemia franciscana
AGAATAAAAAAATTCAACAGACTTAGCTAGGAATAAACTTTATCACTTTCTTTTAAAGCTTTGACAAGCTTGTAGTTATCATGTTAAAAAAAAGCTTCTTTACACGGTGTGGGGCCAATATAGAACTGAGAAGTATAGAGCATAGAGCTTAGAAGCAGCAACCAGTCCTCCACCATTGAAAACCCTTTTGCTGAGGCACTTGTTGCCGGCAAGGATTAAACTTTTCTTCCCAAAGCTGCAATCGATGGCAGCTGAATATCTTTTCCAGAAGGCAATGGTTGGATTGATTGCATCAACTAGGACATGATCTTTTTATCTCCTGGCATGGGCTGTCAAGCCCGGATATAATTCTTCTTGACGCTAAATCACATCATCATTTTCACCCTGTTCTGCATTGTCTCTGACACATTATTTTACCAAGTAGCTTTTTTTTTCCATGTATGATCATGATGAGATTTAGAGTTGCTGCACTTCTGAGAAGAACTACTAGCCACATTCAGGCAGCTGATTGGGGTTGCTGATGGCAGCTGAGTAGAATATCTTTTCCCGAAGGCAATGGTTGGATTGACTGCATCAACTAGGACATGATCTTTTTATCTCCTGGCATGGGCTGTCAAGCCCGGATATAATTCTTCTTGACACTAAATCACATCATCATTTTCACCCTGTTATGTGTTGTCTCTGACACATTATTTTATCAAGCAGCTTTTTTTTTCACGCATGATCATGAGGAGATTTAGAGTTGCTGCTCTTCTGAGAAAAATCACTCAGCCACATTCAGGCAACCGATTGGGGTAGCTGATGGCAGCTGAGTAGAATATCTTTTCCAGAAGACAATGGTTGGATTGACTGCATCAACTAGGACATGATCTTTTTATCTCCTGGCATGGGCTGTCAAGCCCGGATATAATTCTTCTTGACACTAAATCACATCATCGTATTCATCTTGTTCTGCATTGTCATTTTGACGCATTATTTTATCAGGCAGCTTTTTTTCATGTATGATCATGAGGAGATTTAGAGTTGCTGCTCTTCTGAGAAAAACCACTAGCCATATTCAGGCAACTGATTGGGGTAGCTGATACACTGACAGCGTCAGAGATTACAACCTCCTCTTCAGACTTTTCGATGATCCTCTTCTCTTCGTGCAAAGAATTTCTACTGCACTCATATGCTTACTACAAGTTGTAGTGGAGAGACCCGAGGTGTTAACTGAACAAAGTCGGTTCACAGGAGATGTCATAAAGTATCTTAAGTCAGCCGCCAGCACTAGAGGCTTAACCATTTTGAACAAGAATTCCCTTCTTGTCATTGGGCCATCAAGGAGGCTTAGATGCTCACCAATTTCATTTATCTTGAATGGTTCAAAGTCCAAAAGTGCAGCTGTCACCATGAGATCATCCCTTGGGAAGCGACAGTCATACTTGTCTTTCACATTTTCTTTCAGAAGCAAAAGACTGATGCCATCTTTATGCTGCTCCTCAAGGTGACCTATTAGGAGGCTCCAACTGATCAGAGCAACATCTCAATATAGGTCGTAAAAAAAATTAGTCGTAGAGAGCAAAGTTTCACACGTTAGTTCATATTCCTCATCATCTAGAAGCTAGAAAACAAGGTCAGGTTTCCCAATTCCACACAAAACACTTTCCAGAGGGACTTAAATTGAATAATACTCTGTATCATACAATCCGTTACACTTCATCTTGTGGTCAAATCCTATTCTGGGGATCTACATTGTTCATACCTTGGTAACATAGGAGGCAGATCATCAGTAACCTGTGCAATAGGCAACTGAGCATCATCATCGAGAAGCTCATCTAAATCACAAAATCTTTTAAGGAATTCATTACTATTTTATATTCAAATTTTTTCGAGAAGGTTGTTAGGAAGACAAAGAATGTATATATAAGTTTAGTTCTTCGACTTTACCCATGCTTCTATGTACACATGTATAACCAAATTTTTGGGTGGAGGAGGGGGTTATTACTTGCAAATTTTTCCACCTTGCTTTCTGGCCTTTATAGAATAATTGCATTTTTAAATATGGTAAAAAATCTATAAATAAGGTATTCGAGGAACGACATGGCTAGTCAAAATTCCTTTTAATTAGGAAACATTACAGTGTAACGAAGAGGAAAGAAACAAGTGAATGATAATTTAAAGTCCATCGTTGACGAGTAGATTCAAAAACACATTGAGAAGATTCAAAATTTTGCAGATTTTCCAGATATTTAAATTTTTCGAGAAGGTTGTTAGGAATACAAAGAATGTATATATAAGTTTATTTCTTCCACTTTGCCCATGCTTCTATGTACATATGTATATCAACATTTTGGGTGGGGGAGGGCGGTGTTTTTGTTCACAAATTTTCAACCTTGCTTTCTGGCCTTTGCAGAATAGCTGCATTTTTACATATGGTAAAAAATCTATATATAAGGTATTCGAGGAACATCATGGCTAGTCAAAACTAATTTTAATAAGAAAATATTACAGTGTAACAAAGAGGAAAGAAACAAGAGAATGTTAATCTGAAGTCCATCGTTGATGAGTAGATTCAAAAGCACATTGAGAGGATTCAAAATGTTTTCATGTTTTGTTAGATAGCAGATTTTGCGTTACATTTGCCTCTCAATAATATCCAAAATAATTCGGTGCTTGAAGTTTCTGGCAGCTCGCCACCATTTTTCGGCGCAGCTTCGGGGACTACTTATAGCGTTGCTTACTGAATCTACTTTTTACGATTATGTGATTAGCCAGAACCCTAGCAAAAAAAGGAAAAAGAATGAAATAAATGAAAAAGAAACAAAATGAAGAAATTTCAAAGAAAAATTATAAAGAAACAAAATGGAAAGGTAAATAAAAGGAAATAAAAAAAAGTGAGACTTACAATTTTTCCTGACTGTAGATTGCAAGTCATCATTGTGAATACTCGGTTTTCTTTGAGATACTTGCAATACTGTTTTGACCAGGTTGATCCAAACGAACCAAAAGCCTCTAAACCAAACATATAAGATTAATTTAAATTTTATTTGGATTTCTACATTTTTTATTTCGTACCCAATATCAAACACCTGTATTTTCTATATACCCTTATCTATTTCAATTATAAACTACCGAAAAAATAATAATTAACAGATACTCCATACAAAACTAAAGTGTGCACTAATTTGACCTAAAATTTTGCTATAGAAGTCGATGATTATTTATCTTTTATCATTTATCAAATATTATCATTTGTTTATTTATCGATTATTTATCATTTTTCATTAAATTTGAGTATAAAGAATTTAGTGAGTATTCCCCTAAGTCCCTATTCAAAGAAATATTATTATTTATTTTGAGATTAATTTCGATTGATTCTCGAACCACCTGTTTTATTCCCAAATTATTACTGATGAGTGAAGAGTTTTCAAAAAGTATCATGTGGGACGGATTATGCCAACCTAAAGCAGAATCAAAGGAGTTGTTGGAACTATTTGAAATTAAGGCCTTGTCTATGTCATTTTTATGCTGTTGTAACCGTTTGTCTAGATTCACTAAATTATTTATACTCAAATTTAATTAAAAATGATCTAACAAAATATTTTACTAAACCGATTTATAATAGTACTGAACCAACTAGGAAAAGGCCTTTGAGACAGGCTGCTAAACAAGCAAGATTAGCTTTAAGAAATTGCATCTAATCATGTTATTCTCTGTAGTTTGAATGAGCTTATATTCTCATTTCATTCTTTTCGCCAGTCCTGGTTGAACTTCGTTGAAGTAAGGATGCTAGGGCTATTTTTAAATAAAAAATTTTTAATGAGTGTTTTTAATTATTTAGTTTTAATTCTCACAATTTGATGTAAGTTCATTTATATATAATATGAAAAAAAATTCGTTTTCTTAAAGAGTTAAAGAGGCTGCGTCCCAAAGTCGAACCTTAAAACGTACAGGAATTAGGAGAGGCAGTTAAACCCTCCGCTTTTAAAGACTCTTTTGTACAGGTTTTTTGTTGTGGGGGGCTGCCGCCCCCCTAACCCCCTGCTCTTGGCTTCAGAAAGGCCCTCTTTTAATTAACAAAACAAAAACCTGTACAAAAGAGTCTTTAAAGGCGGGGGGTTTGGGGGGCGGCAGCCCCCAACTGCCTCTTCTAATTCCTGTACGTTTTAAGGTTCGACTTTGGGACGCAGCCTCTTTAACTCTTTAAGAAAACGAAGTTTTTTTCATATTGTTTCTGTACGTATTTCTACAATCCATGGTGGATGTAATTTAATAATTCCTGTACTCCTCGTACAGGAATTAGGACTGCCTCACCTAATTTCTGTACGTTTTAAGGTTCGACTTTGGGACGCAGCCTCTTTAACTCTTTAAGAAAACGAAGTTTTTTTCATATTTTGTGAAAAAAAACCGCCCGATAAGGGACTTGAACCCTTGACCTTAGGATTAAAAGTCCCACGCTCAACCGACTGAGCTAACCGGGCATGTTTGAAGTCGAAATACCTGCATGTGTATGAATATAACTTTTAAATAACTTTTAAGAATTTCAAAAATTAACATGGGCTCTTATGGGGAAATGGGTTTTTCTAAGCTAGAAAATCGGGGGGTTAAGATTTTCCGACGAAACTTTCCAGGAAAATTACTCGGAGAATTCCGGGTCGAATGAGTCTTCGTACACCCAGATCCGATGTCGGCTGTGACCTGTAGGCGTGGCAGAAAAAAAAGGGTTTCTGTCATTTTTCTCAAATAAAAATTTTACGGATTAAGACAGAATTTTTTGAAGCTTTCAGTCAGTCTCACCATGTCGAGCTGATCATTTTGATGTACTTGAATGTTGAAATTCGTAACTTTTAACAACAAAAAACTTAACATGGGCTCTTATGGGGAAATGGGGTTTTTCTAAGCTAGAAAATCGGGGGGTTAAGATTTTCCGACGAAACTTTCAAGCAAAATTACTCGGAGAATTCCGCGTCGAATGAGTCTTCGTACACCCAGATCCGATGTCGGCTGTGACCTGTATACGTGGGGAAAAAACAAAACAAAAGGAGAACATGAACATTAAGTGGCTATGCGTGGTTTCTGGAAAACAGGGAAGGAATTATCGGATCGAGCTGAAATTTCGCGGATAATTTCCTGGGCCCTAGGGGACCTTAACTTGTGAATTTCAGCCCGATCGGACAACGTTAAAGGGGTGGGGTTGGGGGGTCGAAACTTTCGGCCAGATTTTCCCCATGAAGGAAAATTCGGAGGGGGATGAAATTTGGCAGGTTTCTTAGTTGGAGCTCGGGCTACAAAATGCACCCCTCCCCATCCCTCTGCGACCACTGGAACCAAAGATCGCTTAACATTGTCGTGGTTCGCCTCTTTAAAGAGGCACGAGTGTGCCTCCTTGATATATATAGTTTCTCTCTTATTCTTGTATTGTGCTGAAGACGGCCCTTGGACATAGGGCCGAAATATCTACAGAAATAATTTCCACTGTCTTGAAAAGATTTTCCCTATTATCTCTACTTTGTATAGCTAGCCCCCTGGACTTCCTGTTTAAATAGCCCTCTCGACTCCCTGTACATAATAATTATCACTTAGAAAATACTACTTACTTTTACCAATCAGGTATAGCCAGCCAGGCAGAACAACGCCTCAATAATAATAATAAGCGAATGTTGGGACACTTCTGACGAATCGGCGCGCATCAAAGGTTACGCAAGCTACTTTAATACGCGTCACGATCGTGGCTTGAATCGTCGAGGAGGAGGCGTTGGACTTTATGTTCGTAATGGCCTATCCTCAAGGCTGTTAAGTGAGCCTTTTGACTCCGACCACGAAATATTATGGACCGAATGCAAACCTGCACGTTTATCAAAAAGATTTTCATGTTTAATTGTTGCTTCGGTCTATTATCCTGAAAGTGCTAAAAACCGGAAAGACTTGATTCAACACATTCAGTTTTTCGTAGACAAAATGCACCGCAAGCATGTCTCTCCTGGCTTTGTTATTGCCGGAGACTTCAATCAAACTAATAGGCAATGGGTTTCAAATATTTTAGATTTGCGACAAGCCGTTACAATACCTACCCATCAAAGTGGCAGCATACTTGACTTGATTTTTACAAACTTGACAGACTTTTATTACGCACCGAGATCCCTAGGACCCCTTCTGAATTCTGATCACTTTATCATCTTCTGGGAAGCCAGTTCGGCAATTCCGAAGCCAAAACGAGTCAAATATACGGTGCGACCACTTACTGAGGACTCGATATCTACATTTGGTCGCTGGATCGGTAATTATCAGTTTGAGGACATTTGCTCTGAACAGGATATTAATATTAAAGTCAATAAGCTGAATACTCTGCTTCAGGAGCGATTTCAGACTTGTTTTCCCGTAAAAGTCATTACTGTGAGTGACACTGATAAACCGTGGATATCCACGTGAATTTAATAAAAACCCGTTGTCGCCTTCAAATCGCTGGTGATACCGTGGCTTGAGCCAAATTGCGCAATCATATTGTTAAACTGAACAAGCGTGCCAAGAGGCAGTATGTGAGGGATAAAATTACTCCCTTACTCACAATAGACCCCCACAAATGGCATTCCTCAGTAAAAAGACTTACCGGTAAGACAACACTCAGAGATCTAAGGCTGCTCAAAGAGGACGGTACCTTAACCTCAGCTAATGAAGTCAATTCTTTTTTTGCTGACATTTGTACCACATTTCCATCAATCACCAAATCAGAAATTGATACTATCATTGCTGGTGCAGAGATTGAGGACGTATGTGAGGTCTCTGAATTCACTGTTTATAAGGAACTCCTAAGACTGAAAGCGAACTGTGCGTCCTACCCAGGTGAGCTTCCAGTAAAGCTGTTACGTGAATTCGCCATTTTTCTTGCTAAGCCACTCTCTTCTATAATCAACCAATGTTTCCTTCAGCAAGTATTCCCTAGTGCTTGGAAAAGAGCATATGTCCGCGTTATTCCAAGAGTAAGGTGTCCAAAATCTTGTGATCAACTCCGGCCTATATCAATAACTCCGAACCTTTCTAAAGTTGCAGAAACGTTTATTTACCGCAAACTTATGTCACAGGTCTCTGCACATCTAGACCCGTATCAGTATGGATGCTTAAGAGGCAGCAGCACAACTGGTGGCTCGACCGAGGAAGTGCTATAGTCGACCTTCTCCTCGTAGACTACCGAAAGGCTTTTGATCTTATTCGCCATTCCATTGCTATCACAAATCTTCGCACGATGGGTGCGCAAAAACATATTCTCCTTTTAGTGATCAATTTTTTACAAGCCCGCTATCAGTGCGTTTACAGTCTTTTCCCAGGAGATACCGACTCCGAATGGGTCGAGCTTACATGCGGAGCCCCACAAGGTACTAAGCTCGCTAGTCTACTGTTTTTGGCAGTGATAAATTTCATCCTTTCCGGCTATGAAGAAAGATTTAAGTGTGTAGACGACTTGTCAGTCCTACTGAAGTACATTGTTGAGAAGTCTGAGGCTGTCCCCCAATTCTGTAACGAAATAATTAACAACTTCAAAGATGAATGTACTGCGAACAGCCTCCAAATCAACGAAGGAAAGACTAAAATCCTTCGCTTTAATCCCCTGAAGAGAGACTTTGTGTGCCCTCCTCCTCCTTGTCCTAGTGAATCTTCGGCAGTAGTGCTTGATGTCAAGTTTAGCATCGACTGCTCTTTCAGCCTCCATGTCGATACAATTATCAAAAAGGCAAATAGTGCGATGCGGACACTTATACTAATGCGTCGATTTGGTTTTTCAGTGACACGACTAAGGATAGCCTATCTTACTTACATTCGACCAATTTTAGAGTATGCATGTCCCGTATGGGGCCCACAAGTCAATAACACTATTTACCTAAGTGACCAGCTTGAGTCAATACAAAAAAGAGCAGTCAGAGTAATATTGTGCGATGCTTTTACCGAATATAAGTTAGCATTATCCACTTTACAAATTCCCTCTCTTCAAGAGCGTCGTCTCAGTTTGATCCTTGAATTTGGCCAATATCTTCTCAGAAGTGATAAATTTTAGTGAAACATCGAAGTACTAGGTTGAAGAAATTTGACAGATTAGCAGCACCTCCTTCACGCACAAATCGTTTTTCCAACTCATTCATCCCTTTCTTTGTATCAAAGTATAACAATTGTTGATTTTAAACTATTTGTCTTCTGATTTTTTTGTCGTTTGATTTAATCCTTTTTTCTTTTTTGTAAGCACAAGCGCCATTTAGTTTTATGACTACGAGAGATTGTGCAAATAAAACCTATTCTATTCTATTCTATTCTATGTAGGTACAAAAAGCACTCTCGACTCGCTATTTAAATATCCCCCTCGACTCCCTGTATATAATAATTATTAGTATGAAAATATTGCTTAGTTTTATCAAACAGGTACAAAAAGCCCTCTCGAATCCCTTTTTAGATTAAATAAAAAAAAACAAGTTTTTTTAAATGAAAGTAAGGAGCGACATTAAAACTTAAAACGAACAGAAATTACTCCATACATGAAAGGGGCTTTTCCTCCTCAACGCCCCCGCTCTTTACGCTAAAGTTTGACTCTTTCTCTTAACTCTACATTTTAAAACAGTAAAAAACTTTAGCGTAAAGAGCGGGGCGTTGAGAAGGAAAAGCCCCTTTCATATACGGAGTAATTTCTGTTCGTTTTAGGTTTTATTGTCGCTCCTTACTTTCATTTAAAAAAAACTTGTTTTTTTTTAATTTAATTTCTGATCGTTTTTGAATCAATGCATGTTTTGATTTTGGCTCTCCACAGAGGAATAATTAAAACGAAATTTGTATATATTTTTTTTTTGGCTAAATGGCTTTCTCATAATTTTGATCGAATGATTTTGAGAAAAAGAAAGCGGGGGAGGAAGCCTAGTTGAACTCCGATTTTCGGTTAATTAAAAAGGCAACTAGAACTTTTGATTTTTTACGAATCTTTTTAGAAGTAAAAGATATACGTAACTTATAAATTAGCTTACGTAAAGAACTTTTGTATTCTCATTTTTTTATTACATATATGAGGGGGTTCGCCCCCTCGTCAGTACCTCGCTCTTTGCACTAAAGCTTAAATTTTGTCCCGATTCATTAAGAATGACCCCTGAATCACAAAAGCCGCAGAATAAATAGTTGAAATTACTAAAAATACTTTAGCGTAAAGAGCAAGGTATTGGGAGGAGGTGAGCCCCTCACATGGGTAATAATTTCTGTTCGTTTTAAGTTTTAGTGCTGCTCCTTACTTCCAGCTGAAAAAAAAAACTTTTTCATATTTATTTTTTCATTTTTTTTAAGTAATGCTAGTAAATCCTGCGCTCCCTTCATGGAAATTTTCTTCCCCCATGACAAATTCCTCGATGAAAAAGTTCCCCCATCATATCTCCCTCTTCTCAACCCCTGCCTCCAACCAAAAAATCCTCCTGAAAACGCCTGTACACTTCCCAATAACCATTACTATATGTAAGCACTGGCCAAAGTTTTGAACTTGTAACCCCTCCCACGGGGACTGTGGGGGAGTAAGTCGTCCCCAAAGACATAGTTATAAGGTTTTTCGACTACGCGGAATAAAATGGCTGTCTCAGAATTTTGATCCGTTGACTTTGGGAAAATAATTAGCGTGGGAGGGAGCCTAGGTGCTCTCCAATTTTTTTGGTCACTTAAAAAGGGCACTAGAACTTTTCATTTCCGTTAGAATGAGCCCTCTCGCAACATTCTAGGACAATTGGGTCGATACGATCACCCCTGGGGAAAAACAAAAAACAAACAAAAAAATAAACACACATCTGTGATCTGCCTTCTGGCAAAAAATATAAAATTCCACATTTTTGTAGATAGGAGCTTGAAACTTCTACAGTAGGGTTCTCTGATATGCTGAATCTGATGGTGTGATTTTCGTTAATATTCTATGACTTTTAAGGGGTTTTCCCCCTATTTTTTAAAATAACGCAAATTTTCTCAGGCTCGTAACTTTTGATGGGTAAGACTAAACTTGATGAAACTTATATATTTAAAATCAGCTTGAAAATGCGATTCTTTTGATGTAGCTATTGGTACCGAAATTCCATTTTTTAGAGTTTTGGTTACTATTGAGCCGGGTCACTCCTTACTACAGTTCGTTACAACGAACTGTTTGATATCCCACTCGACTTCCTGTATATAATAATTTTTACTATGAAAATATTACTTACTTTTATCAAGCAGGTGCAAAAAAGCCCTCTCGACTCCCTGTTTATTTAGCCCCCTCGACTTCCTGTATATAATGATTATAACTATGAAAATATTATTTACTTTTATCATGTAGGTAAAAAAAAGCCCTCTCGACTCCCTGAATATAATAATTATTATTATGAAAATATTATTTACTTTTATCAACCAGGTACAAAAAGCGCTCTCGACTCCCTGTTAAAATAGCCCCATCGACTTGCAGTATATAATAATTATTACTATGAAAATATTACTTACTTTTATCAAGTAGGTACAAAAAGCCCTCTCGACTCCCTATTTAAATTGCCCCACTCGACTTCCTGTATATAATAATTATTCCTATGAAAATATTACTTACTTTTACCAAGCAGGTACAAAAAGCCCTCTCGATTCCCTGTTTAAATAGCCCCCTCGACTTCCTGTATATAATAATTATTAGTATGAAAATATTACTTACTTTTAACAAGCAGGTACAAATAGCCCTCTCGACTCCCTGTTTAAATAGCCCCATCGACTTGCAGTATATAATAATTATTACTATGAAAATATTACTTACTTTTATCAAGTAGGTACAAAAAGCCCTCTCGACTCCCTATTTAAATTGCCCCACTCGACTTCCTGTATATAATAATTATTCCTATGAAAATATTACTTACTTTTACCAAGCAGGTACAAAAAGCCCTCTCGATTCCCTGTTTAAATAGCCCCCTCGAATTCCTGTATATAATAATTATTAGTATGAAAATATTACTTACTTTTATCAAGCAGGTACAAATAGCCTTCTCGACTTCCTGTTTTGTTGAAACTTGACGGTTCAGTGAGCTTTGTTTGTCGAATTTCAAGGGTGCGCCTCATCAGCAACTGTGCTTCACTATAGGTGGCATCAAAGTTTTCTCGTGTCTTTGAAAAAGAAAAAAATGGGATACATGAGTGCTACCTATACAAAAAAGCGATTTGTCCCTACTGTTCAAAGTGTGGAGGGGGGTTAAGTTTCCTGTAAGGAGTTTTCGACAATGACTATTCCCATGGCATACTTTTTTTTTGTCCAACGCCACTTACGAGATTTTTCAATCTGTTTTTTTTTTTATATACCCATAAGTTTGTTTTCGCAACAAAACCTTTTACTGTTAAGACTAATCGAAGCAATAGTTATCATACCTGAACCAGCTACAAGTTGCACTTTTTGTCTAAGAAACATTTATCTTTCAGCGCGTTTTTGGTTAATATGGGCCGTGGATTGTTCTTCACTAGATCGCTGCAGCCATGACATCCTTAAGCCCATGAAAGCTTAAAATTCAGATTTCTTGAATTTCAATAAATTCAGAACAACTGAATTTAGGTAACAAAGGATTGTGAACAAGAGAGAGGAGGAAAGTCGGTGGTAGAAAGTGAAAGATAGAGACAATACTCGACATATAGTTTCTTGAAGATATTGCCCAAGTTGCTAGTAAACTTAAAAACCTCTTTTTCCTCTTTTAAATAACAGCAAAAATGTGATATTTGTCCTTTAGGCGTGGTAATGTAAACGAAACGATAATTTTTTTCATAGCATAGGAAACTGTTAAAATTGAAAATAAATAAAAAAAAAGATTTGTTTCTATCATTGGAAACTTTCTTTCGTTAGGTTTTTCAAAGAAAACTAAAAACCCATTCCAAAACCTAGACTAGCAGATACAGATTTCTTTAGTGATTAAAAATTAGAAAGACCAGAAATTACTATTAGTGAATGAACAAAACCCAAAACAAATAGAGATTAGATAAATAATCAAATTAAAAATAAATATAGCACATACTTATGCAGATAAATAGATAAATCCTGGAAAAATTAAACATTAAAACAAATAATCAAGCAAAACTTAAGACAAACAGAAATTACTGGACACAGCAGTAGGATTATTGCCCCAACCGTCGATAAACATTCTAAAGGCTATTGCGTCATTTACGTTTTATTGAGAACTTTATGTATTTCGAAAAGAGTGGTATAGTTTTCTTTTTTAGATGTCGCCTGAAAACAGAAAATAAAATCCCGTAATAATCAAGAAAACTGGAAATTTGGAAACTGGAAGTAAACTGAATGTTTAACATATAGCTATATTTCCTGGAAGTCTTTTGAATTCCAGTTTTTATTAAACAGAAAGTTTTGATTTTTAATGTTATAATCGTAAAAGAAAATTTTTTGAAATATTCTTTGCTTTCAGTAAAGCACAGAGGACGGCCTTATTTATATTACTTTGACAATGTAAATGTCCGTAAAATTAAAAGGATGCCAAATTTACTAAGACCAAAAGCTCTGGCGTACCAGTTCATGTGTTTAAAGCTGCCCTAACGCCAAGAAGCAGTCCCCTTGCCCCAGAGTAGCAATCAGCCCCCCTGCCTCTTCACTTTTTTCCAGGATATTTGGCATGTAAAATAACATAAGGTGCAAATAAATAATGACAAAGACCACACTGCCTTTCCATAATTCAAATACAGAAGAGAGAATAATGAGGACTTTTTTTTCCCAAGACAGTGAACAAACAAAAGGTATTTGAATATCTCGGCCCTATATCTAAGGGCCGTCTTTAGCAAAGAAAATAATAAACAATAACACACTTACAATAAACCTTCTTGGCTAAAAATCCATTTTTTAAAATAGCCCAGGCATCATTACTTCTTAACAAAAAGTTGTCTTGGCTAAAACTTCAAATCTTGGACTTCTTTCTTAATGTTTTTATCAGTTATTTCAAGAAATGAATAGTATCTTTGAAATCCTTGCAAGATAATGACTGAAACCAATTATTAAAACTATACATATAAATTGACTCAATCAATAGAGGCGTGATCAATTTTTAAATAACTTGCCTTTTCATCCGTTATTCATATTTAGCCGGTGCAATTAACCGGCTTCGCTTTCATTTGTTGTTTTTTTTTGCAATGCGCAGTTTGTGTGCCACTAAAACAGGGACGAATAACCACTCTATACTATTCATTCCTTGAAATAATCGATAAAACACGAAGAAAAAAGTCAAAATTTGAGGTTATATCCAAGTTATGAACATAGTTTTTTCGAATTTTATGAGAGTAACTTACCCTTTGAACTCTTATCTGTAGATCAGTCATATACGGCTTAAAGTCTTTAGCTACTTCATGACCCATGTGATAAAACGTCAAAAATGATGATATCAGGTGTATCAACTGAAAAGATAGGTACGTAAAAGCAGCCATCATCACATAGCAAGTAAGCAAATTCACTTAATTTATAATACATAAGTTTCTTTGACCCGTTGGCACATATAGTTGAAATGCTTTTAACCTTGTAAATTCAATCAGGGGTGGTGACCTAGGGTTTTATGAATTGTTTTTTAAATAAATATAGTTTTTATTCTTAATAGATCTCTTTTGCTAATCTGACTTTAAAGCAGAGAAATATTTGTCGTACTAGTGACATGCGGTTGTCAGTGATTAGGCAGACAATTACAGCCTTTGCAGTTCTGGAATTGTTAAGAATCCGATGTTTATTTATTTGTTTGTCCTTTATTTTTCTCTTTTTCTTGCTGTGATGTTGTTGTAGTTGTTTTTTAATAATCTATTTTTTTTTTGTGTTCTCTCTCCTTTTCCTCAGTTGATAAAGGCTCCCGGATGTAAAGTTGAAATACTCGGAAAATTTTTTAATTAATATTTTTAGTTGTATTTTGTTTTTAGTATGCTATGTTCACTGCTTGATTAATTAAACCCGGTTTTCTCTCTTAAATTTCAAAAATTCAAGATTAAAAATTAAATCTTAATTTAAAATTAAATTATTTTTTTAAATTAAACTTTAAAAATATTAAATTAAAAAAAATCAAATTTTCTCTCTTAATTTGGAAAAGCAGTGTGGTCTAAGAAATTATCTATATAGGCACGGCCTCTAATATAAAACGATTTTACATAGCCCGTCAATGTCCATTACATTGGAGAATATAATTCCTCAAAAAACGGCGATTGTGCCGCTGTTTCTGGTTTCCCAGTCTCCTAGGGACTTGTATAATCCCGCTAAAGTTAGTGATCTTTCTCTAAAATAGGAACTTCGATGTGGTTGCCCCAGAGGAAAGGAAGATAAGAAATGACATTCTAGTCTCATGAAGAACCACGAAAAAAGCCATTTGAGTCTCTTCGACAATTATCTGGCCATTCAGGGAATCAGAGGAATCACTTATTAAAAATTAATTTTGTGTTTCTCCGGTTGACTGATCAACTGATTAAGATACTTATTTTTTTTTTTTCGTAGCTTGAATTGAGACTGGAATATCATTTCAAAAACGTCACTCGAGTCCTTTGGAAAACCAACCGGTCATCCGGAGAATCACAGAAATCACTTCGAAAGGAATTTCCAGTGGTAGCCTCAACTACTGATAATCTATCATGATTGACGTAGTTGACCATGGAGGACAGAAAGATAACAAATAATACTCCAATCTCATGAAGAGCCAAGAAATAAAACTTTTTGAGTCTCTTCGACAAATATTTGGTCTCACAGGAATAACTTTTAAAAGTGATTTTTTTTGTGGTTCTTCAGATGACTGATCAACTCATCAAGATACTTAAATTCTTTTTTTCTGTAGTTCGAATTAGACTGGATTATCATTTGAAAACCGTCACTCAAGTCCTTTGGACAATCAATTGGTCATCCAGAGAATCACAGAAATCACTTCGAAAGGGATTTCCCGCGGTGCCCTTAATGACCGATAATTTATCTCAGATACTTCAATTTCCTTTAAATTATCCCTTAGATTATAATTCCTTTAAATAATTTCCTTTAAATTATCCCTTTAAATTATAATCCATTATGAATGGATTATCTTATTGGAAAAAAGCCATTTATCACTCGGAGAATCACAATAATCCCTTAGAATGGCGGTTTTTCGTGGTTCTCTCATGGAAATATACTTGAAATTTTTTTTTTATGGTACAACGGGAACTGAAATATCTTTTCTGAAAAACAAGCCTCTTGAACGATCAACTTGTCTTCCGGATAGGGGCGGATACAGAATTAATGTTTGAAGAAAAGGGCACTGACAAAAATTTGGCTGTCAATTTTTTTCGCCCCACTGACCCTGTAATTAATGCAATTTCCGATCTTATGAGTGAGGGGAGACCTACACACCCCGTGAATTTGCCTCTGCTTTCAGGGAATCACAGATCACATATAAAAAATAAATGTTTTATAGTTTTCAGGATAGCCCATCAATCTTCCAAGATACACCATCATGGTATAGCAGGAGACTGAAATAACGTTTGGATCAAAGCCATTTGAGTCTTTTGAAAAATCCGTTTGTAAACCTGATAGCGCAGTGGTAAGAACGCTTGCCTGCCCCGTAGTAACTCAGGTTCAAACCTCTCATAAAACAAATTTTGGCTTAGGGAAGACTAAAAGAGGAAAAGATAAATATAAACAATAAATAAATAAAAAATCGTTTTCAAAATGCAGTAAATAGCAGAAAATGATTTTTTTTCCATCTTGAGAATCTATGAATACAAGTGAAAGCAAGGGGCGTGAAGTGGATTGGGCCTTATAGAACTTAACCCTTTTCATTCTTTTTCCTCAGCTCACCGACTTTTCTTCGTTCTAAACTTATAATATTCACGTTATGTAAGGCCCAACGCGTTTTGCATATCTATGTTTCACTTATATTCATAAATTTTTGAGAAATAAAATATTTACCAATTTTCAGTCCGTTTTGAAGACGAGTTTTATTCTTTTTTTTATTATTCATACAAATATTAGAATTCCCATCCTCGATGGACAACAAGGACTCTGAGACAAGTGAAATTTGTGAATCATTTATAACTAGCCTTTCTCGGCAAAGCTCAGATGGAGGCTATTAAGCAGCATAAAAAAAGATCCAAACAAGGCCGTATCCATGATTGATTTTCATGAAGGGGGTAATAAAAAAATAAACGCATGACGAGTTTATTTACATGTATTTTTGCTTCGTTTTGTGAATTGTACGAGAATTTTGGGTAGGGGAGTTCAAACCCCCTAACCCCCTGGATCCGGCCTTGGTCGACAAGTACGTACAACTGAGTTCGACATTAGACGTGTCAAAATCAAACGCCAGGTATGATGATGAGTATTTCAAAAAAATTATTGACAATATGTTGGTGTCCTCCACTTACGAAACAATCTATTACCGTATAACAAGACACTGAATATTCTTCGTTTTTTCTTGGGGGGGGGGGGCACCTAGATTTGAAAAGTACTCTTTTGTTTTATTTTATTGAAAAAAAATGAAATTAAAATATCCCTTAGACTTAAGATAATACTTTTTTTATCTTCAAAACAAATAGAATAGAATCCTTACCCTCCTCCTACACTTTCATGAAATGACACTCCTGGATAGAGGGGAAAAGGCACAGATTCGTCAAAACAGCGAATAAGGCAAATCACGTGATAGTGCAAAAACGATCTTTAGAAATTCATTACAAGGAAGAATGAAACTTGTAGACACAAATTTAATTAAATAATGACAATAGCAAGACTCAAAGACAATAGTTTTTCCCCCCCCTAAAACTATAAAAAAAATTCAAGCAATGTTAAGTGTGAATGGACGAAACTTATCCCTAGACCACAAGTAAATACCGTCTCATATACCTAATTGTAAAATGACCACAAAATAATTTGTCTTATTGTGGTTTAAATTTAATGAGATTACAAACCACAAAAAAAGAAAAAAAATGTGGTTTTACAAGTTTCCGTTAATCCATAAAAAAATTAGGGTATAGCGAATTTCATTTTATGTGCTGTCTATAAAATAAAGAAGAATCATCTATGGGTGGCGGAGAAATGAAAATGAGAAAAAATATGGAAATCAGAGGAAGATAGGAGAAGGATAGATAGATCGATGTTTATTACTGTAAAAGCCTCGTCGGGCCATGGCACAAAAAAAAAGCAAAAACTTATGGACACTGTATAACATATCTAACAATAACAGTACCATAGCATAATAGTTGAATACAAAACACATTAGCCTATTTTTGGAACTTGATTAAAATCACCGAGAAACTTAAAAGGAAGAACAGGAAAATAATTCTTTGGAAATATTAAATAATCGAATAAATAAATACCTCAGCACATAGGTGGGGGTAGTGGTATTAAACAGGTAAAAAAAAGAAGAGGAATAGGAAAAAAAACTTTTCTTTAGAATCTCTGGGCAAATAACACAAATATTCTTCTTCAATAAATGTTAACGGCGATCCCTTGAAATTAATTAAAGGTGTATTTTTAGAAGATGTTAGATTTATTTCCAAGTTTAAAGTTCCCTATGAAACATGCGATAAACCTATAGTTGTAACGGAAAGTAAAAGAAATTTATATTACTGGACTAGATAGTTTCAGGAGTATCCGTTCACCAAATCATAATTATGGTTTTACTTGCAATTCTTTCTTACAGTAATCTAATTTTTTTTTATTTCGTAAAATTTTCGTATTTTGGCATTTTTCCAACGTGTTTTCAAAACATTTTTCAAAAAAAAAAAAAACTGCAATTCGTGGATGGATTAAGCTGAATCTCAGCTACCAAACAATAGCAACAACTTTATCTTACGCTGAGACACTAAAACATTAGGACTGAGAAAAAACCACACTCAAAAGACCTACACAGGAAACGGGATACACCTTAACTGACTTAACTTAGTCTTCAAAAGATTTACCTGACGATATTTGCTATGCCATTAAACGGCTATTTGTCAATGACTATTTGTCGCAGGCACATAAGTGATATTGCCATTTAGATGAGTCAAAAATTAAAGGACAACATAAAACAAAATAATAGAACAATTATGATATTTTTAATCTTTTATTTAAGAACCTACCGAAAAAAGCTCGCCTAATTTCATATAAAAACCAAACTAACGATGATGAGCATTTTACGTCGACTAAATTCTAATAAATTCTGTATTTAAATCTATTTTATATAAACACACAAATTAATTCCATATATAGAGATAATTCCTATGTTTTAGTACTTTTAAAAAAGCTTCCTATTGTTCTAATTAAACAACCCTTGTGTTTCATGAGTCGTTATTAAAGAACTGGGACAAAATTCAAACTCTAGCGTAAATAGCGAGGTGTTGAGGAGGGGGTAATCCTCTTCATACACGTAATAATTTTGTTCGTTTTAGGTTTTAATGTTGCACCTTACTTTCAGTTGAAAAAACTTGCTTTTTTAAATTTAATTTCTGATCGTTTTTAGTAATTCCAGAAGATCTGAAACCACCTCCACGAATAAATCTCCCTCCCTACGGAAATATCCTTTAAGCAATTCTATCCCAATGAAAATTTACTCCGGACAATTACCCTTAACAACTCCACGCGTAAAATTGAGACGCAAAAGAGAAAGCAAGACATTTAAAAAGAATTTTGTATAAAATTCTGGCAAGCTCCCCCAGTGTATAATTTCCCCTGACAAGTTCACTCCCTGGAAACTTCCCCCATGAAAAAACCCCTAACAATAAATTTTCCCCCGTCCATTCAAAAATGTATATATACTTCACAATGACAAATACTATGAGTAAAAATTGGCAAATTTTATGACTTAAAAACCTTTCCCATGGGGCTTTGAGGGGGTCATGTTATATCCAAAGGCATAGTTATTGGGCCTTTCAACTATGATAAGCAAAATGGCCATCTCAAAATTTTTATCCGACGACTTTGGGGAAAAAAGGGACAGGGGAGGTTGCCAGGCTGCCATCCAATCTTTTTGGTCACTTAAAAAGGGCACTAGAACTTTTAATTTACGTCCGAATGAGCCCTCTCACGGTATTCTAGGACCACTGGGTCGATACGATCACCCCTGGAAAATACAACAACAAATAAACAAGCATCCATGATCTTGAATATGCAGATAAAAGCTTGAAACCACTAGAGTAGAGTTTTCTGATATTCTGAGTCTGATGGTGTGATTTTCATTAAGATTCTAATCCTTTTAGGGGGTGTTTCCCCCTTTTTTCGAAAATCAGGCAAATTTTCTTAGGCTCAGAGCCTTTAATCGGCCAAAATATACTTAATTAAACTTGTATATTTAAAATCAGCATCATAAGCCGATTCTTTTGATATATCTATTGGTGTCAAAACTCCATTTTTTAGAGTTTCGGTTATTATTGAGCCGAGTTACTCGTTAATTATAGTTCGTGTTGGCGAATCGAATGATATATTTCTTTTTTTTTTATCTGATTTCTGTTCTGTACTATACATTGGCCCAGTCTAGTTTATCTCCTCTTCTGAGCAAAATAGTATATTTAGATAACTCTTACCTCGCTACACTCAGAAGACTACTTCTTAATAGATTAGGCTATAGAGTAAATTAACTGCATCCCAACCCCCCTCCCCCACCAAATGCCTCGGTATGTTAATATCAACAGTAAACAGCCTGTTATTCATTTTTAGGTTTAAATCCCCTCCTGGAGGAGGTGTGGAAATGCGGAGGCATGGCAAAAACCAAACTATCATTGAGAAACTGGTAGCTTATATTGTAAAAAAACAAAAAACAAAAACAAAAAAAGAAATACAATTCAACAAAAATACGAGAACAAGCACATAATTAGTCTTGAAATAAAACAATTTTGATAAATTTATAAAATGATAATATATTGATAATTTTGATAATATATAAAATGATAAATTTATAAAAATAAAACAATTTAATTTACTCATTCAATTAGGCTCAAAATCAGGTCATGGATGCCAAGGAGTCTTCTAAAGAAGAAAAAGAGAGAAAGCTAGCAACTAATAAGAAAAAACTAAAGGTGTAACCTTGAATAAAAGTCAACCTATACAAAATAGTAAATAGGGGAAAAGTTGGAACAGACTTTATGGATCAACATTAATGCGTCATAATTATATGACCCTCCCCCACAGTAATTCTAGCCACCATCTTGAAAAACTGTCCTCAAAATCAGCCTTTCACACAAATATATTACTTTTGGTGAAGTCTTATAGCTAAAGGAGTAAATAGACGTAAGGGGGTTAAGGGAGTTAAGAGAGTTAAGGGAGTCGAGTGAAGGAGTAATGTTTCAGGGGCGCCACCTTTTTTTATAACAAAAACAAACATACCGTTTCAACAAATTCGAATTTTTTCCTCTCATGTACCTCTTGTAGGCAAAAAACGTATTCCAAAGAGGTTTGTACGAATGCTTTCTGCTCGAATTCCAGTAGTGCATCAGCCTGAAATAGAAATAAGTAGTATATTAGATAGGGTTCATTACATAAAATCTCAAAACATTTCCCGAACCATCCAACTCTTTGCTAATTATAACGGATATGCAAATTACAATATCAAAAGTTGAGAACTAATCTAGTTACGTAATATTATGGCCAGTTTTATTTCTGAGATTCACTTGAGATTAAAAAAAAAAAACAAACATTTCAGGTTATTTCTTCGTTCAACACACCATATCTTCTAGTTTGTTTTTTTTTTTTGCTTGGTTGTCACTACTTTCAAGCACAACATTTTTTTATTACAGACTTCGCGGCTCCATCACAGATGATGATATGCCACTAGTCCTGGTGATTACCTAATTTGCCAACACTGAGGTATTTGTTATACCTTCTCTTGAACACGTCAAGGGAAGGATTTTCAAGGATTACCTCTGCCAGCTATCTATTCCATCTAGCAACCGAGCCCCGGGCGAAACTAGTTTTCAGATATTCTTGGCAGGGAGTGCCCTACTCAACGTGGTCCTGACGAGCTGTACTTTGTCGAGTTGACCGCAGGGGCTTCGCTTTATTAGGAACGAGCTTTGACAGATCCTCTGGTGGGGGGTTATACATGTACTTATAGAAAACGGACATGTACACCACGTCAAGGCGATCTTGGATCAATCGTGGGGTTATAGCTTTCATGTTGCCAGAGGCTACTGCACGAACTGTTCGATGTTGAATTTGTTGGAGCGATGTGGCTTTTTGGTGCATCAGCGACGAGAGGACATACATATTCCAGGACAGGTCTAATGCACAAAATGGAAAGTGGCAGAATAGACTCATCAGGGAGGAGGCTTTTGCATCTTAGGATAACTCCAAACTTCTTGGAGCAAGAGGATCTCATTTTACTGAGATGCCCAGTCCATGAGAGATCCAAAGAGAAGTTAACTCCAAGTAGGCACAATGTATCAATTTGCGCATTGCCTCTTCTTTAAAGACGAAACCAGGATGAGCCCTCATATTACACGCCTTAGAAATTAGGAGCTCTTTCGTTTTCGATGCGTTAAAACTTACAAGCCACGCATCTGGCACGTATCTCAATTCTCTCCAGGTCAGCCTGCAGCATCTTGTGGAGTTCGCTTGGATTTCTGTCCTTTGTAATTGATATTTTCAGCAGAGTGAGCGTTTCTTCCCAAAGTTGTCCCCTAGAAGAATTCTTTATCGGGGTACTCCCGATAAGACTGAGTATTTTTTTTGATATGAAGCCGTCGAGGATAACTTACAATGATCGTTGACGAAAAAAGTCAGCAAGCACACAAAAGTCGGCCATCCTGCCGGTATAGTCGGCATAGGCTTTCAGTTTAAAAAGAAGGCGAATATCGTGCTCCTAAGAAAGGAGCTCAACCCAATCTGGATACTGTGCAATCAAACTAGTCTAATGTAGCCGTTCTCTAAGAAAACTATTGCGTGTCTGTCAACAACAGATGTGACTCAAGGTATTGATAAAGGGTCATATTAATGACGCTTTCATAAACTTTACTTACACAGGACAGCGGACTTATTGGAAGATACAATCCTACATTAGTAAGGACGGACTCTGCCTTTGGAACGGGAACAACATTAGTAAGGACGGACTCTGCCTTTGGAACGGGAACAACATGAACACTTTTCCAGGCTTTCGGGAATGATCCCGCTCCAAAGTATTTTCTATATAGAGAGGCGAGAGGACCAGCAAGTTCAGGGGCGCATCTTTTAAGCTGTCATTGAATTCGACGAAAATCCAAAAAAATCTATAGTTTTTTATTTCATTTTGTATTCAGCCTGGTAAGCCTTCGAGTTCGGAATTAATTAGTCTTTTTTTCCTGATTTCAATTCTAACATGAATTCTATCCTATCCTGATGTGTGCTTTCAATTCGACTCTGTGCACACAGAGTCATCAAACCCTGAGCCAGCAATAGCAGTATTCGCTTGCCTGCTTGTCGCTCGAGGTAAAAACTCTGTATCACATGCTCGACTTTGCCCACGAATCCATTTACAAAGCTGACAATCAATGGGAAGCTGAAGGTCTTTAGATACAAGCCAAAAACTAAAAGATCACCCAACTATGAGCCAGCAACAGCAGTACCCAGTACCCAATTACCTACTTGTCACTCAGGGCAAAAACTCGCATCACTTGCTTGATTTTGACCGTAAATTCGTTTAGAAAGCTGACAATCAATAGGAAGCTGAAGGTCTTAGATGAAAACTAAAAGATGAAAGGAATTTAGTTACAATGTGGTCACCCATTCAGCTAATCTGATTTTAAAAGTACCGAGGACAGTGATAATAAGATGTGATTGTTTAAATTAAAAGCCCTCCATGAGCAGTTGTGCAGTTTAGAAACGTGGATGAAAAATCAGAAAAATAGATTTGAAAATATATAGCTGAAGGAGACATAGCTTCCTACTGAAGGTTTGGTTGTCTTTGGGAATCAACATACTTTAACGTTTGAATTTTTACAGACGAAACACGCTGTCAAATTTAACTAATCAGTTTCATTTATTTATTTCCATGGTTCGATGTGGCAACATTGACATGATGCATGTCAATGTCATGATGCAACATTGATGCATTATATGATAATGCCCTAAATTTTAAAACAAGGTTGAGATGGCTAGGCCACGTTCTGCGGATGACAGATTGCCGAAGATTGTCCTTTTTGACCAACCGTCTGGTGCTACACGGAAAGCAGGTCGTCCTCGTCTGAGGTGTGAGGATGTCATAAATAAAGATTTAAAGGATACGGGAACTTTCAGGGAGGTTGTAAAGAGGGAGGCCTTGAATAAATTAGGTTGCAGGAGGAGCGTGCGTAACTGTGTTGGCCTCAGGCGGCTCTGTGCTGCAGTGAGCCATTAGTAGTAGTAGTAATCAAAAGAAGAATCTTGGAAAATCCAGTCTTCAGATACGAACAGACGGGTTAAGAGGGCAAAACTTTTCTATTTTGATGCCCTTGGTATATAAAAAAAGCTTTTATTTCATTTACGGCGAGAGATAGCACGACCTCATGCCATTTTTGTATGAGAACATTCTTTATGCAGAGTCACTATATTTTCCGTCTGATTCATCTCGACGGAATTCAAAATTTGTTTTCTTTCATTTTTCGAATGAACGTAAGAATCCTGAAATTCAGTAGATCTCGTTTGTGCAGACTTTGTCCCAGTCAACATCTTCAAGTTATCTTAAAAGAAAATTTTTCTGTACGTCTACTCGGTCGCTCAAGAAGATATAAAAGCAATCAAATGAGTATAATCACCAGAGAAGTAAGTTTCTTTAAACAGGCTTGGTCGTACCAAGGTTCAATAGAACTAGACGAACGGACCCCAGTCCAATGAAGTTGAGTTACCTGCAATCGATCCTTGCAGATGAGTGATCCAGCTCTCCATAGGCTAATTGGTATATTATTATTATTTAAGAATTAACGACGCTTCTTGACTACTAAGGTCCCTGCGTCGGCCCTGCAGTGCATTCCTGCAGCGTGATTCGAAAAAATTAGACTTACTATCTTTTGAAATACGCGCCAAAACAACAGAGAGAGACAGAGCACACAAGGAAAGGAGCAAAGTAACACACAACAAAATCCGCAAACATTCCAACCCCTTGAGGTTGACTTACCTCTTTGAAGTCTTGTTTCTTGGTTGACAGCCCCAATGTTCTCTCTTGACTGGCATTGAACTTAACCGATTGTTTCTCAAACCTTTTTTTTGCATCTTTGGCTTTATTGATTTGATTCTTTCGGAATGACTCTAAAGGTGCAACAAATTGTTCAAGTGTCTTCTCAAGCTAAAAAAACGAGAACTCTGATTTTTAGTTAAAGGGGTACTGTAAATAGGCTGCACAGAAAAATTAATGATATAATACAAAAAAAAAATGAAAAAGAAGAAGAATATAAAGATAAAATTCTGAATTTTTGTTAAAGAGATTTATACACAGATAAATTAATGTTATCGTACTAAACAAAAGAAAAAAAGAAAAATTTAGATTTTTGTCTGATTAGATACATACAAAGATAAATTAATGATATCACGAAAAAAAGGAAAATTCTGATTTTCAGCTGCAAATATGCAACTAGATAAACTGGGGGTATGATACAAGAACAAGAACACGAAAAAAAAAATCTTAAAGACACATATAGACGTATAAATTAATGAAATATAAAAAAAAAACGATAAAACAGGCCAGACATGTATTTAGTTACATTAAAACTATAATGACATTTTATAATTACATCGAAACATTAAAATTAATAACAATTTAACGCCATAACAGTTGAAAGGACGCTAAAGCGATAAAATGACATCTGTATAAAGCCATCGAGATTTTCGGGCCTAAAAATAACTTTTTTTGGAAGTATCCTACCCCACTCCAAGACTCGTCGATATCTATTATCAGCGAGGCTAGAAGAAGTTGAGGTCAAAATGTAATGCACCTTCAGGCCTCAGAAGCTCTGTAAACCTTATAAATGAAAAAGTCTCGCCCTTCTCCAGCCGAATAGAAATACTGGAATTTTGGAGTTAAAATTCTACGCGCCAGTTGGAAAATAAGCGTCTCTTACTTAAAAAAATCTCCATAAATTTGTTTTCCAAATAAAATTTTACTATTAAGAGTAATAGAGCAAATATGCACCATTTCGGAATCAGTAACAAATAAGATTTTTTTTTCTCACTAGCCGTTTTTTTTAATCGCAATTTTTAATTTTTTTTTACTATGGGCCGTGTTTCATTCTTTCCTAGGTTACAGTCACCACTGTCACCATGAAAGAAGTATAGTGGTAATTCACTACATATTCTTGTTCACACACAAATGAATAAGCTTATAGGCTCACTGAAGGCACTTTTAGTCTCTATGCAATTAAAAACAATAAAAAACAAAAATTATATTTCGACAAAGGAGTTAGTTTTGCGTATAAATTCCTTAGGAATCCCCATCTACACCATTCAATGCGAGATGTTCTAGTCCATACAAAACTGAATACGCTTATAGACTCATTGAAGGCACTTTTAGTCTCTATGCAATTAAAAACAATAAAAAACAAAAATTATATTTCGACAAAGGAGTTAGTTTTGCGTATAAATTCCTTAGGAATCCCCATCTACACCATTCAATACGAGATGTTCTAGTCCATACAAAACTGAATACGCTTATAGACTCATTGAAGGCACTTTTAGTCTCTATGCAATTAAAAACAATAAAAAACAAAAATTATATTTCGACAAAGGAGTTAGTTTTGCGTATAAATTCCTTAGGAATCCCCATCTACACCATTCAATGCGAGATGTTCTAGTCCATACAAAACTGAATACGCTTATAGACTCATTGAAGGCACTTTTAGTCTCTATGCAATTAAAAACAATAAAAAACAAAAATTATATTTCGACAAAGGAGTTAGTTTTGCGTATAAATTCCTTAGGAATCCCCATCTACACCATTCAATGCGAGATGTTCTAGTCCATACAAAACTGAATACGCTTATAGACTCATTGAAGGCACTTTTAGTCTCTATGCAATAGAAAACAGACAGAGCAAAAATTGTATTCCAACAAACGAGCTGGTTTTGCTTATAAATTCCTTAGAAATCCTCATCTACACCATTCTATGCGAGGTCTTCAAGTTCAAACACAAATGAATAAGCTTATAGGCTAACTGAATGTACTTTTAGTCTCTATGCTATAGAAAACAATAAAAGCAAAAATTATATTCCAACAAACAGGCTAGTTTTGCTTATCGGATCCTTAGAAATCCCCACCTACATCATTTTATGTGAACCCACTGACAGCCAATTAGCGTGTTTTGCGAGGTAATGTGTGCAATGGGTCCACACGAACTGAAATTATTGGAGACTAATAGCATACTAAGGGTTACTAGATTGAAAATCATGCACATTTTGTTCTTTAATTTTATCATATTATATAGAAGAATCAGCAGACAAGGAGCATCAGGAAGGTTTCTTCACTGGAAAAGGATGTGTGGACCATGTCTTAGTCCTGCGCCTTCTTCTTCACCAACGTTTCATTCACGGATTGAAACGAAGTTATGCAGTCTTTCTCACTGCATTTGACTAGATTTTGCGGTCATTCCTCTGGCAAATAGCCTCGAAGATGATGTCCCATCGTTTCATTCACGGATTGAAACGGAGTTGTGCAGTATTTCTCACTGCATTTGACTAGATTTTGCGGTCATTCCTCTGGCAAATAGCCTCGAAGATGATGTCCCATCGTTTCATTCACGGATTGAAACGAAGTTATGCAGTCTTTCTCACTGCATTTGACTAGATTTTGCGGTCATTCCTGTGGCAAATAGCCTCGAAGATGATGTCCCATCGTTTCATTCACGGATTGAAACGAAGTTATGCAGTCTTTCTCACTGCATTTGACTAGATTTTGCGGTCATTCCTGTGGCAAATAGCCTCGAAGATGATGTCCCATCGTTTCATTCACGGATTGAAACGGAGTTGTGCAGTATTTCTCACTGCATTTGACTAGATTTTGCGGTCATTCCTCTGGCAAATAGCCTCGAAGATGATGTCCCATCGTTTCATTCACGGATTGAAACGGAGTTATGCAGTATTTCTCACTGCATTTGACTAGATTTTGCGGTCATTCCTGTGCCAAATAGCCTCGAAGATGATGTCCCATCGTTTCATTCACGGATTGAAACGAAGTTATGCAGTCTTTCTCACTGCATTTGACTAGATTTTGCGGTCATTCCTGTGGCAAATAGTCTCGAAGATGATGTCCCATCGTTTCATTCACGGATTGAAACGGAGTTATGCAGTCTTTCTCACTGCATTTGACTAGATTTTGCGGTCAATGCTGTGGCAAATAGCCTCGAAGATGATGTCCCAACAAAACATATCTACTGAGAACATACTATGAGAATACCATATGTAGCGTACAAATATATGGTTAGTTAATGGAGCTTTAAAATAGAGTAGAACGTCAAGCAAGAAAGGCTGACATCACGCATTCTTTTCAAATATATTATAGAGTTAATAATTAAAGGAATATGTGTCCTGTGGTGGCGCAGTGGATTTGACCTTAGCTTGGTAATACGGGACCCAGAGATCGAATCACGCTGCAGGAATGCACTGCAGGGCCGACGCAGGGACCACAGTAGTCAAGAAGCGTCGTAAATTATAAAATTAAAGGAATATGATGGTGTTGCCACCTCAGCACAAAAAGAAACTGTACCTGACATTGAATATATGCAGACTATGTATTATCAGTAGACACCACTCAGAAAGCCCAAAATGTGATAGAGAGAATAGTGAATGCGGCTAGCGAAACAAGACTCTTTCAACCAAAGAGAAAACTTAGATATACTTAAATGAAGAACCTGTTGAAATGACGGAAGAGTTCTAGTATTAACGGTCACTGACTGGTGGCCTTATGTTTAAATTTACGTATCTACATTTTGAATTTTAAAACGCACAACTTGTTTAAATAGTAAAACAACTGGATATTTCCCTCTAAAACTGAAATTTCTAATGAAATCACCAAAGTCAACACGACGAATTAGTGTGATAAGCTTAATACCTTTGTTTTTGCCAAAATTCTTTCAGAACCTTTGTCCTCAATTTTTAATGAAATTGCCTCTAGGAACTTTGGGAACAGGTAAGTTCCCAAACTGTTAAATACTTGGTTTCCAACAACTTAGAAAAAAAAAGGTGGAACTAAATTTTGATAGTGTCTGATCCATTACGCTTTCTCCCATTTTAAAAAAATTATATATAAGTTTTTTAACAAGGCGGCTGAAAACGAAGATAATTCCCAATGTTGACCTTGGGCAATTCAGAAACTTGAATACCAAGTACCTGGCTTAATTTTACAGCAGTGGACTTACGAATTTTTGATTTGATGAACTGCAAAATATTTGCAGAAAAAACTTTTAAGTGAAATTAAAGCTGTTTCCTATTGAATTAGAATAATGTATCTTTCTTTCGTAAACTTTTGATCCATTAATTTACAAAGGTATATTCCAGGGGGACCTTCGATCCCCAATCTTATTCCTAGCAATGATAAACAGCATTGATATTGAATTTTTCGAATCGATGAAAATTTGTTGATGATTTTACTGTTTTGAAGTTTTACAAATTTTAAAAAGTGACCAAATAAATTACCTGAGGCAGTGCTGAATATTTGTTTGATAATGCGCTCTGTAAAGAAAAAAGAAGAAATTCTGCTATTTCTATGCAGGAGAAATAAAAATTTGGGAAATGAATGCCCTACAGGTTTTTCTATACAAAATCACTGATAATTTATATTTCCTATTGCAAGTTGATACAACTAAGGTAGTTCGATCGATAAGATGCTAATCATTGAATTCCAGCACCACAGATCACGGGAGGAATTGAAGGATCAGTTAATGGGCGGGAATAATGGGTGGTACTAATATACAACCTTTCTGTCTACAATTTCCAATGAAAAAAGTATTCATGCTTGTCTAATATAGTTGGAAATCTTGTCATTTTCGTGTTTTTAACATTTTTTTTTCCAAACAGACAAGAGGCCACCATTTCAGACTGACCCCTTAACTTTCAACTTTGGTCCCAAGGAGGGGGAGGGATTTCAAAGAACACGTCTAACTTTGAATTTTAGGTCTTCACATGGTTTAACTTGTTTCCCAAAATTTTCATAAATTGACCATATATGACCTAGCGTGTGTTCTACACTGAGCAAAAAAACTAAGTCTATTGGTCAAAAATAAGGTTCACGCAGTAGAGAAGCTCTGCCTGTACAAAAGTGCAGCCAGTCTCAAGCCAGGAAAAAGGATGAGGGTTAGGCTCTCCTGTCTCCTGTCAGGGTCCCTCTCCTGTTAAAATCAACTCAGCAAGTGAAACATCAAGAATAAAACCCTTCAGATGACAACAAGAAGGAATGACGCCCGACTTATTTTATGGAATCGAACTGGCCGCTTAGATTTGATTTTTGGAATGTACGGACAATGTGGCAGCTCGCCAAAACAGAGCAGGTCCCACAAGAAGTAGTTGCCTATAATCTTGATATAGTGACACTGTTAGAAGTGAGATGGACCGGTTTCAGCAAAGAAACACTTGATAGTGGCCAATCAATAATCTACAGTGGACCCAAAAAGAAACGGAAAGCTGGAGTAGAAATGTTAATGTCCCGAATGGCGGCAAAATCTCTCATCAGCTGGACTCCTGCCAATGATAGAGTAATCATTGCGGGGTTCCAGGGACACCACAATAAAGTGACTGTAATTGCCTGTTATGCACTGGCAAATGATGCTGAAGAGGTGGTTAAAGAGCATTTTTATGACACTCTTAACTCAGTCTCAAAGGATATACCGTGGCATTACATGGTTATATTTGCTCGAAACTTCACCGCCGAAGTAGGCAACGATAGAGCCCATGGCCCAGAAGTACTTGACCCACATGGTCTTGGCAACCGAAATGAAAATGATGCCGTACTTATAGACTTCGTTTCCAAAAGCGGTCTCCTAATTGGTGGAACACAGTTTCGTCACAAGAATATCCACAAGCACACTTGGACCTCTCTTGACGGCATAACAAGAAACCAGATCGACCCCTTTCTTATAAACAAGAAATTGCAATCAAGTCTCCAAGACGTAAGGACACTCAGAGGAGCTGAGGATGGCTCAGACCAAAGTCTCTGAATTACTCAGGTTGTACTCAAACTAAAGGCCCCGAAACAGAAGACGGACTCCTTGATGAGCCTATATGACTCTGATGAACTTGCTGAACCAGAAGTCAGGAGGATATTCTTTTTGAGTCTCCACAGCAGGCTTGAGGCTCTAAGTCATCTTGGTAAATGAGGGGGAGACGTGGACACTATATGAAGTAGCATCAGCAACACTTTCAATGATGTTACAAAGAAAGTAATTAGACATAAAAAGACAAAAACAGACCAGTTGATATCCGAGAAGACTTGGAACTTGATCCCTGGAAGTAAAACTCTGAAATAACATTTAGTTTCAGCAGGGTTCCAGAGCGATGCAGTGATGAAGCTGCAGGCGCATAAGGAAAACGACAAGCTCGTAAAGAAAAGTGCGAGATCTGACAAAAGGACTTTCCTGCATAGCATTCCAAGATGTTCTACATGATCACTAGCAAGATGATCGGTAAATGGCGAAAAGCGGAAGTTCCTATCAAGGACAAAAATGGAAGGATAGTCACAGGAGACAAAGAGATAGACAAAGTCTCAGCCAACCATTTCGAAAGCGTCTTAAACCGTCCAGAATCAATCAATCCCCCCAATATAATGGAGACTCCTTTGCTTATTCTTGAAATTGACACCAATCTTCCTACAGAAACTGAGATAATTTAAGCACCAAAGAAGCTGAAGAACAGAAGAGCTCCAGGAAACGATAGAACTTCCGCTGAAATCCTAAAGATGTCTGTTAGATTCTGTGTCAAAACCTGGATTCTACTGTTTAGCACAACGTAGGACGCTGAGGTTGTCCGGAAAGAGTGGATGCTCAGTGCCTTTGTGAAAATGTCCAAAAGAGGTCCATGTCATGCTGTGCAACAACTGAAGAGGAATCAGTTTACTCTCTATTTCGGGAAAGCTTCTTGCCCTCATAATTCTGCACTGTACCCAGTAAAGGATCGACAAGTATTTGAGCAACGATGAACATGATTTCCACCCAAAGCGCTCCTGTGCAGACTTCATTTTTGCATTATGAATGAGTGCAGACATATACTAAAACTATTTTTCATAGACTTCGAGAAAGCATTCGATTCTATCCATCAAGATACAGTCTGGAAAATCCTCAAATATTATGGTTTCTGTGACAAACTCGTAAGATTAATTATGGCCCTGTACGAGAGCACGGAGTGTTGCGTACAGATTACTGAAGGCCAATCAAGATATTTCAGGATCATCTCTGGAGTAGAGCAAGGATGTGTCCTCTCCCCTTTTTTTCATACTGGTGATAGGTTACATCCTCCGCAGACACACAACTTACAGAGTTTCAATCAGGAACAAAAAGAGGACTGCAGATAGACTCCGCAGACGACATTAGTCTCCTCGAATCAGACAAGCAGAAACTCCAACAGTTCTTGGATGTTGTGAGAGAAAATGCACTACTGTTTGGCCTCAAGATAAATACATCAAAAACTAAAGGTATAGCTGTCACGAGACACATTCTCAACATAAAATGCGGCAACGAGGATGTAGAACAGATTGTTCAGTTTAAATATTTGGGAAACACAGTAGAAAAAAAGACCAATAGACAAAGAGATCCATTCTTGTATCGGAAAGACTAATGGCTCGTTTACCAGGCTTAAACATTTTTGTTGCTCGCAGAAATTCTCAAACCAGCTAAAACTTTGAGTCTTCAACAGCAATGTCGTCCCAGTTATGTTTTATGGAAGCAAGCGCTGGAAGTTATATCAGTAGCAAAAGAAGAAACTACAAGTCTTTGGGAACAATTGTCTGCAAAGAGTTCTGAACAAACACTGGACACAACACGTTTCAAACCAGACACTAGGCCAAATTACTGGGCAACCACTAGTCATCAACATGATCAGGACCCGAAGACGGAAATACTAGGGACATGTTGCCCGAATGAAAGAAGACCAAACATCAAAATTTATCCTCCAATGGCAACCAAGGGGAACGCGGCGAAGGGGAAAACCAAAGAACATTCTAAGCCGAATATACCAGAGGGACCTTCTCAAGGCGAATACGTCCATGCAACCCCATTGGGTAGACGTTATGGCAGCAGCCCATTCGAGGGACAAATGGCATCTCTTCGTCGATGTCCTGGGTGCCTCCGGAGACACAGAAGGATCTGAGGTCTAAGATAAAAGTAAGCAGAGACAGCGAAAATTTCTTGAATTTCCATCCTCTAACTTATGTTCTTTAGATTAAAATTACAAATAAACTTTATCTTTACCAAAGAGCTTTATAGCCTATTTCCTGAGGAAGCAGTAAAAAGAAAATAAAAGCAGAAAAAAAAACTAAAAAAGGAAGTCTTACCAAACGATCCCTCTCATCTTCAATTAGATTGATGAGCTTTGAAAATTCTTTTAAAGACGAAGATATAATCTGCTCATCATCAGTTAGTGTAGTCCCAATACATTCAAACTGAAAGTTTTGTAAGCTTGATCCTAAATTCCTATGACATTTTGAGTAAACTAAAAAGAAAACAAGTATTTCAAAAGAATTATATATAGAAAATATATACGAAATGGTAAAAAAGAGAAATTTATGAGAAATGGCCAACACAAGACATCTCTGAAAAAAAAGGCAAATATCAAATATTAATAAGAAATAATAAAAAAGTGACCAGCAAAAAAGCAGACTTTTAGCAGACTTTTCTCCACCTGTTTGGGCCTTAACCCCTCATGAGGGGAATAGTAACTTTTGGACAGTCTTGGTTGTTCCTGATTTGTTTTGGTTTGACATATGAAGTGAATTTGACTCAACTACAGCTTGTTCAAAGCTTATCAAGCTTTGATGGCCTTGAAAACCTGATAGCCTTTTGAAAATAAACATTATTTTATCTTATGGGAATAAACTGATGTTACCTCCTTCTGCTTCCAATAGTAATTATTGGAATCCAGAGACCCAGGTATGCCTGGTCAGTAGATCTGTATATCAGGGCCAGAGGCCCATTTTGCCAAGTGGACTTGTTCAGCTCATTTTCCAGTGCACAAGGATTTTCTTTTACGAATACACACACCTTGTTTACAGACATGCAAAACGCTAGTTTTGGTGGCTTTTGTTGCCTTTCTACAATCAGTCGTGCCTTCAGTCCTCACAAGTAGAGACTGAAGACCTCCACTTCGCTTGCTATGATCAGGAGCTAAGCCTCCTCAGCCGAAAATAAATGACCAAGTCAGATTCAAAATGAGGAGGAACTAAAAGGAATAGGGCTGATGCCCTCAGGCCTTCTAAAGATCAGAACATCATTTGCAAATTGCTGAAAACAAAATACACTTTGAAAGTGATCTCTCTTTTTTTTTTAACTTTAATCAATCCAAAATTTTCACGAATGAATATCAGTATATATATATTAAACTGTCAATTCAAATTCACTTGTTTTTGTCAGAAATCTTAGTAATGATCGTGATTTTTTTCTTTTTTTGATCTTATAAGAAATAAAAACACATAGCACAAAATACAGATTATTTTCAACAAAGTGCAAATTATTTTCTGGTCTTTAGAAAGCAAGGGGACATAAGTTCTACTACTACTGCTACTACTTACAACTCACTGCAGCACCAAGCCACCAGAGGACAAACTGAACTACACATGCTCCTCCTCCTTCCTAATCTATTCAAATCCTTTCTTTTTACACTCTCCTATAAAGTTCCCATTTTCCTACATTCTGTCCTTGTGACACCCTCCCACCCATTCCCGGATTACCTCCTTTTCGCTTGGCCAACAAGGACAATCTTTGCCCATCTGTCACCCCTCATCAGCAGAACGTGTCCTTGCCATCGCATCCTTTCTATCATTATAGCCCAGGAGGGCGGGATTGAAGCATCTTTTTATACAGCTTACTATTTGAGGCATGATAAGTCAGTCAAGTACCCAAAACAATCCATATGCAATTTCTGGGGAAAACTTCAAGCAAATCTTCCTTTGTTTTTAGGAGCACCCATGCTTCAGAACCATACTTGACCACTGCCATCACTGTAGCTTCCAATACTCTAATCTTAGTTTGCAGACTTATTTTCCTATTCTTCCAAACTTTTTAAACTATGAAAAAAACACCCTGAGCCTTGGCTATTCTACTTTGAACATCTTCACCTCATCCACTATCTTTACTAATAATGTTACCTAAGTAAGTGAAGCTGTTTACTTGATTGATCTTCTTGTTACCCAACATTATCTCTTCACCTTCACTTATTCCTAATCTAAGCAACTTAGTCTTCTTACATTAATTTTTAAACCTATTCTTAAACCCTGAACTTGCATAACCTTTAAAAGTTCAGTCTTTTTGCTAACATTTTTATCTAGGATGCATGAATTGTCAGCATAGTCTAAGTCCAGGAGAGTTTTACTTCCCCATTTGAGTCTGTGCTCTCCCAATGCCTTCACTATGCTCCTTAGGATGGAGTCCATCAAAATGATCCATATAAATGGGGATAGAACGCAATCCTGCTTAACTCCTGATTGAATATGAAACCAGCTACTACCTCATTTCCAATCTTAATTGCAGCAGTGCTATTATCGTAAATAGCACTAATCACAAAACACCTAACACCATTTCCTACATTGAACCCAGCAATGTTATTCTCATACATATTACTAATCACACTAATTGTATACCATACCAGGATACGAATTTCACTAAAGCTGACAGACCCTACAAGGATAGGAACTTACTAAAGTTGTTTTACCAGCTGAATCAAATGCTTGCTCATAATCTAAAAACTGGGACGAAAGGGGTTTTATGACCAGGAGACTTCTCAATTATTAATCTAAGAGTGAAAATTTGGTCAAAGCACATCCTCTACCCTTCCTAAAACCGAATTATCCTTCTCTTAAAACGTCATCAATAGCATCTCTTAGTCTAAAAAGTATCATCATGCTAAATAAATTTTTTCCTACAGAAACCAGGCTAATGCCTCTGTAATTACCTCACTCACTCTTATCAACCTTTTTATGAAGGAGTTTATTAGAGTTTCCCAAAATCACTAGGTGCTTCCTGTTTTTCAAAAATCACATTCATAATCTTCAGTATGTTATATCTAACCTTACAACCTACTAATACTACTAACAACAACCTACTGCAGCACCAAACCGCCAGAGGCCAACACAGCTACGCATGCTCATCCTCCATCTTAATCTATTCAAAGACTCCCTCTTTACACCTTCCCAGGGAGTTCCCATTCCCCTTAAAATTTCCTTTGTGACATACTCCCAGCCCAACCACAGACAAACTGCCTTTTGTTTAGCCTTGAACAGTTGACAGTTGGCCAAATAGGACAAATTTGGCAATCTGTCGTCCTTCGTCTGCAGAACGTGCCCTAGCCATCTCAACCTTTCTCTCATTGTAGCCCTAGAAAGCAGGATTGAACCACAGATTTCATATGACCTACTGTTTGAAATACAGTCAGTTAGTTGGGTAATAAACCATAGGCAATTTCTCTGGAAAACATGTAGCAAATCTTCTTCCATTTTTCAGAGCGCCCATGCTTCAAAACCATATTTGACCACTGTTATCACTTTAGCTTCCAATATTCTAATCTTGGTTTGCAGACTTATCTTTCTATTCTTCAAAATTTTTCAACTGTGAAAGAACACCCTGAGCTTAGATTATTCTACTATTAACATACTCACTGCTCCCACCTCTTTACTAATGCTACCAAGGTAAGTGAAGCTATCCACCTCATCAATCTTTTTGTTGCCCAATGTCACATTTTCATCTTCACTTATTCCTAGCCTTAGTGACTTAGTCTTCTTAACTTTAATTTTCAAACCTAATCTAGCACCCTGAACTTGCAAAACTTCTTAAAGTTCATTCATTTTGCTCACATTTTCAGCTAGGATACTTAAATCACTATAATGTAAGTTCAGGAAAGTTTTTCTTTACCATTTGATTCCATATTCTCACATTGCATTTCATGTGCTCCCTAAGACAATGTCCATCAAAATGATCCACATAATTGGGGGTAGAATACAACTCTGCTTAATCCTGATTTAATATGAAACCAGCTACTAATTTCATTTCCTACCTTAACTGCAGCAATGCTATTCTTGTAAATATCACTAATCACTTTAATTGTTTGTCTGGTATACTATACAAGGATAAGACCTTCACTAAGGCTCTTTTATCAGCTATATTGAACGCTTGTTCATAATCTACAAAAATGAGGGCTAAAGGTGTTTGATGACTCAGGCACTTGTTAATTATTAATCTAAGAGTGAAAATCTGGTCAACACATCCTCTACCCTTCCCAAAAACATAATATTCTTCTTTTAAAAATTTGTTAACAGTATCTCTCAGTCTAAAAATTATCATCATACTAAGTAATTTAGATGGATTGCAAACAAATTTTTTCAGTGCCCTCCCCCCCCCCCCCTAAAGTCGAGATTCTACATTTACAAATGTTCCCTGAGAATTTGAAATCAATCCCCTAAGAGCCTTTCTTGAAATATAAAATACCTGAGAAATGTATACTATTTTGATAACTTGTGTACCCATTGTGATTTTGCACTTGACATTACAGGCATGGACCAGGCAGGAATGGGCATTTTTCCCCTCTTCTGGCTTAACTATAAATTCAACTGAAATTCAGATGTTATTTGGAATTTGTATAACCATAAGCTCCCCAGATACACATTACCTCTAGTGATTTTTTATTTACCTTACTATGTAATTACAAATGTAATTACATTCTTAATCCTGTAGAGGCTTATAGTCCACAATTTTTCAGGAGAATCAGATCATCATAAATTTTTGGCTGTGGTACATTTTTTACAGTGAAATAAGATTAGATACTTTCAAATTATTGGAACTTACATTTATTTCAAACATGAAAAAAAAATCATAGAAATGATGTGTTTAAAAATGCAAAAACAAGAAAAGATCTATTCCCTAAGCTGATTCTAGTCCCAAATTATTTGTTCAAAGAAATAAGAAAAACAGGTAGTTTAGAGAAATAAACTACCTATAAAGAAATTATAGTTTCGAAGCTTTCATGAACTGGTAAGTTTGCTAGGCTAAGTAAATGAAACTTACACAAATCAATATAAATGCTGTATAAGGACCTAAGAGGATGTTGAAAGTTCCTAGCTCCATTCCTTACTCTGTTTTTAAGGTAAGATTGCTGCTTTGCAGAAGCAGCAACCAAATTTTCTACTAGTGGAACTTTTGTCACACTGTGATTAAATTTGTATCACAGCATTGATAAAATGAACATTATTTCAGACAATATGATTAACAGCAATCTAGTCTGAAATGGGCCCTTTTTTGGCTATTCATATGATTCACTAGTTTGTTGAAGTGTGTTTTTTAGTCCAAGAATTTCATTAATCTCTTCTTTGAAACAATCAATAATAATTCAAGATGGCATGTCAAGACAAAGAAAAATGTTAGGTGGCAATATTTATTTTGAAAATTACCAATAAATGGTTGAGCTTAAATTCTTCTTCAATATGTCATTTTCTGCCAAGTGTTTACTGTAATACTGAGGTAGCTCTGTTTGGTACACTGATGACCCTTAATTTTGGGCAGTTAACAATTAGATAATATATTTTTAATTCAAAAATCCTGATTTTCAAAATCTCAGACTATACACTTTGCAATGGCAATTTTGAACTTTAGTAGGTTGGCTAAAAGCAAAACTATCTTTATTTCAGCACAACTATGTTTTTACCAACCAGTAAGTATTTCTTTTATTTACTTTAGTTTTAAGGGGTGCATAATTCCTTTTTCTATTTCATTTCTGTGGCTTGCTATATAACATTTTAGTTTTATAATAAGCCAGCACTCAACCTGCTACTAATTGTGAATATGGATCAGTTAACTAGTTTTCTCAAGTAAATTTGAATGTGTATGCTTTGCTTCCTGTTTTAGCCCTATATACATCAGTCTATCATAGTTAAAACGTAATTTTATTGCTATGATTAAGATAGAAACTTTACTGACAAACATCCAAGTAAAAAACATTAAGAATAATAGAAACAACTGATAACTAGAAAAGAGGACTTAAAAAAAAAAAACTCAAAACTTAACTACAGCTCAAAATACATTACAAGGAAAAAAAGGCAATATAAGACATGATAACAGCTAAATAAGTAAAAAAGAGACAATGGAGAACAGGTTTAATTAAGCAGCAAAGAAAGTAATTTCCAAAAGGTAGTAAATTACTCTAAGTCCTTAATGACTGATTGAAAATCTGGCTTAAATTTGAAAAAAAAAATCTATTTTTGTTTAAATTAGGTAACCACTAAAATTATAGATGATGGTATTTTTACAATTTTGGAAAGTAGATGAGTTGGGTAAATAAAAATCTCAGGAATCAACCCTGTTGGAGGTCACATAATAAGTCAAAGGTCTTATGCTTTAATCCATTGAAGTGCACTTTCAGCCAACCGTATGTTCCGTTTCTGATTGTTGACTCAATAAAGATTTTGGGAGTTACTTTTTCAAGTGATTGTTCTTTCAGCTTGCACATTGAAAATGTTGTTAAAAACGCAAATGCATGTCTGCAGTCTTTAAGTACAATGCATAGATTTGGCTGTGATGTCCAGTGCCTATTGCTAGCTTATCTTACATACGTCCGTCCAGTCCTGGAATATGCAAGCCCACTATGGGGGCCTGCAGCACTGCGTACTGTATACCTCATCCAAGAACTTGAGTTGGTGCAAAAGCGAGCCATGTTCATTATTATTGGCGATCGACAACTATCTTATGGTGAAGCGCTTGTTAAACTCGACCTCCCCATGTTGGCCCAAAGATACGAGCAGATTATCCTGAGATTTGGGAAGTTTCTTCTCTCTAAACCCCAGCATCAAGACATCTTACCACCTACTGCACCGCCCAACAACCATACGCGTCACCAATATAAACTGGTTCCAGTAGCTTCACACACGAACCGCCACGCAAATTCATTTGTACCTTTTTTTTATGGATTTGCTAAACAAAGCTGAGTGATATTTTCTTTTTTTTTTGTGTTAGTGTGTTATTTAGCATAGTGAAGCAACGCAAATTAGCAGTTAGCTACAATGTTGTTTAAATAAACCTATCTCTCTCTCTCTCTCTTCCTGGAGAAGGTTTTTTTTAACAACTGCAATTTTCAATAGTTAAAAAAGCAGAGAAAAAATGCACTAATGGCACCCTTTAGATAGATAATCAAAGGATACTTTACTATTTTGAAGAATTTATTTTGTCAAACCTGAGTGATAAACTTGTTTTTTTACAGAGTAGAAGTTTCTTAGAAAACTTTTGTAACAGTCATTTATGCAAAACATTGTAAGCTAATGAAAGTAAATGCTATAAAGGAATGAATGGATTTTTGATAAATAATTAAGACAAATAACTATATATTTGTTATATATATAACAAATATACATGTATATATTGCCAGAACATTCTAATTCATAAACCAAAAATATCTAGTTTTTTGAGAGTTTTCCCTTCTAAAAACCAAACATTTATAGAATATAAGCTAGAAAAAAACAAAAACGAAACAAAACTTACAAAATTGGGTAATGAACCTAGGACTATATCTGGGCATTAAGGGGGGGGGGGAATTGGATGTAACAAACTGGAAGCAGCTTTGACAGTCTAATGAACATAAATTTTCTGAATATACAGAAGTAAGAATTTATTATTATTATTTATAATCCCAAAGAGGATACAAACATTATCTGAAGTTTCATAGAGTTTTACATCTAAAAATCTTACTTTTCTTGGTGTAAACTTTGACAACATTTTCAGGGATATGAGTAAATCTCAAAACCAACTTTAAATTCCAAGACTACAGTGGATTCTGGGAGGTGTATTTAGGTTCTTAGAACTAAATTAAATCTAAACAGGAAAAAGTAGGTCTAATGATAAGTAAACAGCAGAAATAGAGTTAAAAACATCTCTTGAGGACAACTATTTTGATTAGGCCTTTACCCTAGACCTATTTCTGAAAGTATAAAGTGAGAGTGTGGTGGCTCTTCAGAAGGAGACACAAATAATAACAAAATAACAGTATCATAACATTTTCTAATCAACACTCTTTCTAGATGCTCTATAATGGTCACTACCTCTAAAATACAGCCTATTCTCTTCCTTCACAATGGTGTCAATTAGTGGCTAGTCCTCAATAATATATTTTTCTGTTATTCTTATTGCTTGATTTACCATATTTCTTTGTTAACAGGTATTTATATCCATAGCTTTAGCATCATCTTATTGCAAAAGAATTCAGATATCAGATAAAAAGAATTGAGATAAATATATTACACAATGATTCAAAATTGTGGATAATATTGGAAGGACATATGAAAACATGATAAATAGGAGCATACTATGTATTATTAAGTAAGAATATCATTGTTAGGCCTATATTTATGTAATTTACATATGTTTACTGTAATCTTAACTTGATGTGATCTAGTTTTGTCTGGAACTGTGTGTACTAGGTCAATTTACTAAAGTTGGCTAGGCTACTATTTAAAATGATTTTTAAAAGCAGATACTAATAAGAAACATGAAAAAGTGAATAAGCTAGCCTAACAATATTCTACCTTAAAATTACCTTAAATCGCACTGGCCGGCGAATAAGGTTGGGTGAACATCCTGTAGATTCGCCGGTTGAGTGATGGAGGTGGAAGTGCGTTGTCTAGTTCCGTTGAGTAGATCCACTGGCCTCCCAGTGTAGTTTCCACTCCATCGCTGCCCAGTCTCGGTCAATTGCTTTTTTGAAGTTGTCAACAGTTTTGGACTGAACTGTTTCTTCACTAAGGGAATTCCACAGTGGAACAGCACGAGTTGAGAAGAAGTTGGAACGTTCTCTCCGTGAGCTTCTTTGTTGCTGGAGCTTCTTGGTGTGGCCCCGGGTGTGGCTAGAGAGCGACTTATTAAAAAGCCCTGGTGTGACACCATTCTCCAGCAGCTTGTGGGTCAGGATTGCATCTCCGCGTTTCCTCCTGTACGTCAGGGTTGGGAGCTTGAGTTTCTTGAGGCGTTCAGGGTACGAGAGGTTCTTACATTTGGTTGGTAGTTTTGTAGCCCTCCGCTGAACGCTCTCAAGGATCATCTTGTCCACGACATAGTGGGGAACGGCAAGAGAGACTCCGTACTCAAGTTGCGGTCTGACCAGTCCTGTATATAGCTTCCTGATTGTCCTGGGAGATCTACTGGTGATATTACGTCTGATGAGACCAAGGGACCTGTTGCCTTTTGCAGCTAGGTATTTGCTGTGACTATGGAATTTCATTTTGTCATCAACAATGACCCCAAGGTCTCTTTCTTCGGTGACAGTTTCCAAAGTTATGAGCTTCCCAGTACGATCTGTCATTGTATATGTCATTCCTGGGTTCTTAGGGCCAAGATGTAGGACTTTGCACTTTTCAGCATTAAACTCGAGGGACCAGGAAGAGGACCAGTTGTTGAGGGTGTGCAGATCTGCCTGCAGAGCTGCGCACTGTTGGTTGTTTGCGACTGGGCCAAACAATTTCGAGTCGTCTGCAAACAGTTTAAGGTCATTTTGCACTGACTGGGCTGAGTCATTGATGAACATGTTGAAGAGGGTAGGTCCCAGTTTAGTTCCTTGCGGAACTCCGCTGAGCACTGGAGTTGGGTTTGACATGATTTGATTCCCCTCCTCATCATACATCATCACCCTCTGTATTCTATCCTTGAGAAACTGGATAATCCATTCCCTTACATCTTGGTGGAGTTGATAGAACTCTAGTTTCCTTTCCAGGTACGAGTGTACTACCTTCTCGAAAGCTTTGGCTTGGTCCAGCAAGAGTACGTCAACTGGAAGGCCTTCCTCAATCATCTTGGTGATTATGTCATATGATTGAATTAGGTTTGTCTCCACAGAGCGACCCTTCCTGAAACCATGTTGTCCATCGTATAACAGGCTGTTAGTTTCCAGATGTGCAACGATTGCATCATTTAAGACGCCTTCCATGACTTTTGATGGGACAGAAGTCAGGCTGATGGGTCTGTAATTCTGTGGTTTATCTTTCTGTCCTTTTTTGAAAACTGGCATGACATTTGCTGTTTTCCGGTCAGAGGGAATAGTTTTGGAAGCTATTGACATCTGGAATATTCTTGTCAGGGGTTCCGCTATTTCAGCTGCGGTCTCCTTCAGCAACCTAGGATGGATGCCATCGGGTCCATTTGCCTTGGATGGGTCCAAAGTTTTTAGGCGCTTGTAAGTATCACAAGCTGTGAACTGGATCGGTGGCATAGGGTGTTTGATGTGGGTGGTTGGCATATCCGGTGGGGGGCATCCAGGGTCTTTAGAGAAATTTGACGAGAAGCATTGATTGAGGGTATCTGCCATTACCAATGGGTCGGTTATTTTGGTTCCATCGCTGGAGGTAAAATGATGGATCGACCTGCGGCTTGGGTTGTTTGAAGTGACATATCTCCAAAACTTTTTTGGATTGGTTTTTGCCTCTAGTGCTATCGACTCCTCATATCTTATGGTTGCTTTTCTGGTTGCATTTCTCAGTTTATTCCTGGCCTTTTTGTACTGCTCTAGATGGGCTGCACTCTCACAATTTTTATACTTTTTCCAAGCTTTCTTTTTCTTATCAATGACTTTTTTTTAGCTGTGGTGACATATACGGAAGGGTTCTGGGACGTTCTGAGAAGTAAGTTTTTGTATGCTTCAACTCAAGACTCAGTAGTATGTCCATGAAAAGCTCCCAGGATGCTTCAGTGTCTTGTTGCAAGGAGTTTTCCCATTCAATCTCTTGTAGGTCCTGGCGTATTTTCTTGTAATCAACAAACGTTTGTTTGATTTTGTTGGTTGGTATCTGATTCAAGGTTATTGCACTCAGGATACAAAGATGGTCGCTTGCTCCAAGGGGGGGTAAGTTTGCTGTTGACATAATTTTTTCGGGGTTGTTTGACAGAACGAGATCAAGGAGAGATGGAGTTTGATGATCTCTATGTCTGGTAGGGAACTCAACTGTCTGGACCAGCAGGTTATCAGCAAGGGCTTCAAGAGTTGGATTGGTATAGTTGTTTTGAAGAGTAAAGCCTAAACCATCGACCCACCTGGTGTCCGGCATGTTAAAGTCTCCTGTGATGATGACATTTTTGGGGTTACATATTGTCATTTCATTTATAATATTTGCCACATACTGAAATGATTCTTCGGAGCTGGGGGAGGAAGGGCTACGGTAAATCACGCCAATTCTAAACTTTTCAGACCCTACTGTCAATTCAACCAGGATAGACTCTACCCAAAAATAATTGGCACTTGTAAAAAGGTCAATGTTATTTACCTTCAAGGCTGACTTGATGTATATGGCAACTCCTCTCCTCACATTGGGTCTGTCCAGATTCGAAATGACTGTGTATCCTGGTATCTGAATATGGCTATCCTCCAGTCTATTTTGAGAGTTTTTTGGGCAAATTTCACTTAAGCACACAACGTCTATATCTTCGTGAGCCAGCAACACTTTTAGCTCATTTAGCTTGTTTGGCAAGGAGTCAATGTTTGTTGACAACACTTTCATCACTTGTTTCTGTCTGCTTCTTCTTCTTCCTGAGCCCGCTGGAACTAGCACGTTGTCGTTGGATGACGGACTTTTGTCTGCTTCGCTAGATGCTGCGTCAGTTGAATAAGAATCTGGCAAGTTGTATTCCGATTCAACAGAAAGAACGCAGCTAGTGTCAGATTTGGCAGTTTCAAAACTGCATTCCGATGAATATTCTTGAGCTGATATGGAACTACTATATAATACACTGTTAAATGACACTAAACTACTATTTACATGTCTTTCGTCTGGCTGTGCATCTAGTGCTCCATCGCTCCCAATGCTGGGGGTGGAGCTTGCTGACCGTTTTTTGAAACGACTTGTTCTGCTGCATAATATATATTTTCATTGTTTTAATAGGCTATTTCTTTTAGCCTTTACATATTAGCCTATTAGAGCTATAGCCAGTACAGATTTAGTGTCTTGCCCCCTCAGAAGGAAACAGTAAAGTTCTGAAAACTACTATACTTTACCTTAACTCCCTCTCCTAATGGTCAAATAAGAAATATATATTATATATGAATTTCCCTTTTGCTTGATGCTGTCAATACCACTTGTTTACAACTAGGCTAAATTCTAAGTTAATTTAATGAAAAGAGGCATGGAATGAAAATTATAGAATTAGGCTAAGCTACAGCTAGGCTGTTTATAGTTAGAAAAATTATAGAACTATAGTAATCAAAAAATGAAACCATAAATTTATAAAAGTAACCAAGAGTAACACTTACTAACAGCAGCAGAGTGCAACTCCTTTATTTGTTTAATGATCTGTTTGATAGAAGCATTTGTTCGATCCAATTCCCTCTCATGATCTTTAAGATTTTCTCTAAAATGGGGGCTGTCTGTCAGACATTCAGTATATTCCAATGGATGTAAAACCATGTCAGTCTTCAACTGCCATTAGGAATTCCTTACTCTTTAACTAACAGAATCAGTTGGCATTTTTCATATATTTTCGACAATTACCAGCAAAAACGATCGATCAGGTTTATGCTCAAGGTAAATGTATCTTTAGTTGTATACGATTTTACAATAAAATTGAACGAACACCAACTTTCTAACAAAACTTTTTTTTAAACATACTAGTAAAATTTTCTATCTGATAAAGTAGTGATTTTTCTGACATCTACACAGATAATTTTTCCAAAAACGACCATAATTGTAAATTACAAGTTCGCCTCTTAAATTTTCGGAAGAATTATTTTTAAACGCATATGACCTATTGGTCGAATGCGCCAAACCCCAAACAACAACAAATTATTTCCATTTATTACCATCAAAAATACCTATTGAATCGCACGCAACTTGAAATTTTATCTTTTGGTTCAATTTTGTGTTAACTTTATCGCACGAAATTAGTTTATAATTGAGGTTATTTTGTAACCTTAGATTTGTTGTGACAGGTGACAAAGGCCACAGGTATGATACAGAAAACAAGATCTAGCACATATTTCACACCGTATTACCTCAGTAATTAAGCTACAGAGTCAGTTCATGCAAAAAATTAAAAAAAACAAAATTTTTAGGGAAATGCTGACAATTTTTGATGGGGACATGACGGGGAAAGACTAACAGGAAGAGGGGACATCACCAGGATTCCCCGAATTGTTAAAAAACCAAAAATAAACTGCATGAATAAATAAAAACTTGGCTGAGCAGAAATTACAATGAATAACAACATCAAATATTAAAATGGCATATACTGTTATCAATGGATGAATGCTGAAACAATTTGTTTTAGAATTCATCTATTGTTTTAACCAAATATAATTCAAAACATATTATAAAGTAAAACTTATAAAGAGTAAACATTACCACGAAACAAAACCGGAATTCTGCCCGCTAAGCCTTTTTAAAGGCCCATCATTTACGCTGTACAAAAAATGTATTTTAAACATTTCCTTTTATTACCATGGCATTGAAAAATCAAAATTAATCAGACTTCCAAGAGTCAGAATTCTTATTTTTGACCCACACTTTTATCTATATTTTTAACCTAAATGAAGTAGATTAAAATTGGATCCTAATGCCCTAAATCGACATTTTTTTTTTTTTAAATAAAAATTGCTCAAAATTACTGTCAGGTACTTAATTTCTTTAAAGGTGACCAATCTACAGTGAAACTTTTAGTCCCTTTTGTGACCAGGACCTAGATTTTTGACCTACATTCATTCTTTCAGATTACAGCAAGAAAGTGGCAAGGATCTGCAATGATCCAGCATCTGCAGTACCATAATAGACTTTATTAGGACAAAATTTACTTAATTTACAAGATTTACCAAAAATAGGACAAAATTTATTTCATGTTTCATATTTTGGTGAAATTTGGGGATTGCGTCACTTCAGATGCTTACTTCGCTAATGATTCGATAATTCTGACAAACTCCATCGAGCAACTACTGGAAGCGCTCCGAATTTTATCCGAGAAAACAGCAAATTTTGACTAACTGAAATAAAACCAAAATCATAGCCACTGACCTGATGGCCCCTCTACTGATTCTTCAGTTTAACATAGATAGCTCTCCTGGCATCAGCATCATTCTGAAGTTCAATTACCTGGGGTCCAAAATTTTTTCAGATGGCTCATTTTCTTCTCATCTGCAAAGAAGAACATCTGAGGTGTCTTCTGCCAAAAGTAGACTGATCGCTATCTTTGGCGAAAGCCGAATATCAGGCATGCAATACACTAGAGCTTTTAACACCATTGTCGGCTCTTTAATATTTTGCAGAGATGATGCATAGCGAACAATATCTACATCTCCCAAAAACACTAATGTTTTCTAATCAAAGAGTCAGGAAAGGCTAAATCTTTTACGATAGTATTACACCGTTATAAACAAGAAATTGTTTAGTTGTTATATATATATATATATATATATATATATATATATATATATATATATATATATATATATATATATATATATATATATATATATATATATATATATATATATATATATATGTATATTGGTTAAAATATATTTGTCAACAGGATCCATTTTCTAAACTGGTTCTTGGTATACGAAATTTTCAAACTTTAGATTTTTTCATACAAATTTGTTGGCATAAAATAATCTTCGTAAATTTGGAAAAAGAATTAGACACTCTCAAAATCTTAATGCAAATCATTGAAGAAAATTCAATATGTCCAAGAACGCATAAATTACTACTAGTAACAATCAAGGAAGTTTACAAAAAAGTTAGAGTACTAATCGCGTTACTTTTTATGCACCACAGATTTGATAAAAACAATATCTTTGAAGTATCTAGTGGCAAATGCATCAAATTACACCAGTTACAATTTTTATATGTTTTTGGTGTCTTTTCATGAACGATATACCTGTGCATTCGCTTTTCTAAAATGCGCCGTTTAACTCTGTAGGCCAACATTACCATCATTGTATCTTTACTAAGTTTATTTATTATTAACAGACATCGTTACTCCTCATCCATCTTAGACTAAAACTGACGTTTGAACCCTTCTGAGAGGATTTCTGTAGCGGTTTTCTTTATGACGATCGTTGGCCCTTGATTATGTTTTATGTCTCCGTGGCAATAACGCAAATTTTTTTTCCCAATCACGATTTTCATACATCCTTGTTTTTTTTTTTTTTTTTTTTTTTTTTTTTTTTTTTTTTTTTTTTTGCACCACGATAGATCGGATTAAACTAGTGATCGTTCTATAGTTGAAAGAGCATTCTATCAACCGAATTTCTAAAGAGATTACCTTTAGATTACCTACTGGGCCAAAAAGAGTTGCTTCAGTTAGATTACCAACTGGACTAAAAAGAGTTGTTTCAATATTAGCTAACAAGAGGATTATTTCGCAACAGAATAGTTAACTTAGTTTCAATTTTTGTAATTTTTCCTCAGTTGCTTTGATGCTCTCATTGAAGTAACTCGAATAGCTTCTTTTCCCTACGCGGATCAGTAGCGACAATTGTATTTATTATTATTGGTGGTGGTTTTATTTGTTTTTAGTTCAGTGTTTTTTCTTTTTATCTTGTGTTGAGGATGGCTAGTTTAGATACAGGCAAAATATCCGAATTATTTAAGTCTTTCAACTATTCTCTCTTTACTGGCTGTAGTCTGGTTTGATGTTTTTTTTGTGGAGTTTTATCTCTCTTTGTTGTTTGTTGTAAATATCATTAGAAATTGAGCTCACATCAAGAGCACACCTTCTAATATCCTATGTTTTCTGGTTTGATGCAATCATTTTCTGGTAAAAAAAAAAAAAAAAAAAAAAAAAAAAAAAACCGGCAAACAAACACATACAATGGCTTGAAATCTTAGGTGTAGGGTTTTCGAACATGAACAATTCCATTGTGTAAATTTCATCAAAATCTCTCTCCTTAATTGTGTTGCGGAGCAACACTACTGCTTTCGTAGTTTTTTTTTTTTTTTTTTTTTTTTTTCACCGTGATCAGCGACCTGTAGCTCCGAAGTGGTAAGAGTTAAAAATTTGAGATTTTTCAGAGGGAAGGGAAACGTGAAACAGACTAAAGAAGTTCCAGAGAAGTTCCTAAAATTTCTAACAGTTTTCCATAAAAAAAATAAAACCGTTTTTTTCTTAGAAACTCTGCGTTCGATGTTTGGCGTCAAGTTAAGACGACCCTAGCTTCGGAAATAAACTTGTTAGAAATACAGTTATGCCGAACTCATGTAGAACTTTCATTTGTCTCTTCGAGAACCGGAGCACAAAATTCCGTAGCTCTTACAGATTTCCCGGAAATAATTCCAGAAAAGTCCATCTCGTTCCGATTTTTTTTGGAATTTTCTCAAATTTTCGATTTTGATGTTTCTTATATTTTTATTGAGTAGTGCTATGAAAAGTATGCAAGAAGAAGTGAAGTGTTCTATATACCAAGTTGCTTCGTTCTCTAAGAAATAATTTCTGAAGTTTCGACGTTCTAGAGGTAACTTCTGTTCTGGACCAGCTAGAATTTTTTTTCCAACGCGGTTCGACAGGTCTCGATCTCCTAACAACTGGAGCTTGCAATAGTTTCTCCAAAATAAAATTCCTTCTTTGGGTTTTTCTATTTGGAAGTTTTGTCATGCCCTCGGGGCAATTTAAATTTTTTGGTGAATTTGGTTTGTTTTATATTTTCCTAGCTTAGACCATCAAAAGTTAAGCAGAAAACTATAAGACATTATTTCCGTATCTCTTTCAGATTTCCCGGAAATAATTCCCGGAATGTGCGTCTCGAAACATAATACTTCGAATTGGCGTCAAGTTAAGACGGCCCTAGTTTCGGAAGTAAACGTTTTAGAGATAAAATAATTATGAACTCATATAGAACTTTTATTGATGTTTTCGAGAACTGAAGCATGAAATTCCGTATATCCATCCTATAAATATTCAGAATTGTCAACTGTGTTATTGTGTTATTCTCGTTTATTTCTGGACCAGCTAAACATTTTACCAAACTCAGTTTAGTAGGAGCTCGAAATAAAACCATATCAAAGATGCTTCAAGATAACAATCGAAGCCGCATTAGAAAAATGTCCTCTGAAGGACATAATGGAGACTGTTGCTCCGCAACTGTGTCCCGTAGGGCACAGTTGCACGTGTTGCTCCGCAACTGTGCCCTAAGGAACAGGGCACAGTTGCTGCAACACTTCCCGTTGCACAGACAACGGAGGTGTAGTTTAGATTTCCTTTTTTGTGTAGCTATGAAGATTTTCGTGTTTTGATTTTTCACCTGTATCATTGAACATACACACAACCATCATTCTGTTTCTTGTTTATTTAACACCGTAAAGAGAAAAAAGAGCTCTCTTGCTCAAAATTTTTTTATATATCAATAATCGTGAATTGTATTGTATTGTATCAGAATAACGACACTTCTTGACTACTAAGATCCCTGCGTCGGCCCTGCAGTGCATTGCTGCAGCATGATTCGATCTCTGGGTCCCGTATTACCAAGCTAAGGTCCAACCCACTGCGCCACCACAGGAATAATTGTGAATTTATTAGTAGCTTCTCGCCTTTTGACTTTTTCTGCTTTAGAACTGAAATCTTGGAAGGCAAAATTTGAAGTTTTTAATTGAAAGTTTCAGTAAAAAGCAGTTCTGTTCAGCAAGTTCTTAATAGCATTTTTATTACAGAATTTCAGATGGAGAAGAGAGTTACTATTGTTTATATGAACGAAAATTCTGCGTGCCTTTCAATCTTCTACGAAGCTGAGCACATTTTGACTGACAAGATCTTAGCTTCAAACTGGACTTATTAGGGGTTTGAAAACCTCGTATCCCAGGGTTGGGAAACAAGAAATTAGGTGATATAGAATTTATCTACTCAGACAGGAAGGATGCGGTTCATATACAGGGATTAGGGCTTGTGATGAATACAGACGCTACTAAGTCCTTTTTAGGTTGAGAAGGTTTCAATAATAGAATGCTAATCACTCATTTTATGTCTAAAAATTGCAGGGTTTCAGTCATAGCTGTATATGCCCCAGTAAAACCGACTCACAGAGATAGTACTGACTCATATTAATTTTACTTTCACTTAAAAGAACAAATAGACAGGGGCCCAGGTAGAAATTATGGTTTTTCATTAGAAGATTTTAACGCCCAGGTCTCTAAAAATAGAGATAGATGGTATACTAGCCTAGTTAATTTTATCTAGAAAAGAAAAACAGAAATAGCTACAGACTAATGCAAATTTGTAGGTATATCAATCTAATTATAATCAATACAGTATTTGGTCATAAAATGGCACATAAGTCGACGTGGTATTCATGGTATTCACATGATAGTAAGACAGGTAGCCTTATTGGTCATTTTATTTATAAAACTAAGACTGGTAGGATCAATACAAAGTAATAGGGTATATAGGAGTGCTGCTATTTATATTAAAGTAAAGATTACCATATAGTTGTGTCTTGGGTTAATGTAAGGCAAAAATTTCGAATACCTTCTGGAAGCTATGATGTTAATAGAATCCAGGATCAGAATTTTAGAGAAACTTTGCTGGAATAGTTGAATACTAAACAGAAGAGTTTAAAAATTTACAATTTGTGAAGTTGCTGATGGTGTCTTAGGGAAGAAAGTTAGGAACGCAGCTAAGAATATTAGGGAAAAAGCTTTATGTTTGATAGAAAGAAGAAGGAGCCTGTCCAAGAATTATCTGAGTGAGGCGGAGAAATCATTAAAATATGAACTAAGGAGGTGTGAAGTGGAGACCATGGATAAAATTGCCGAGGATTTGGAAGATGTTGCAAGTAAAATATTGTACTGGTATGTTAATAAATAGAGAGGGATTAGTAAATCAGGACTTGCCCCAGTTAAAGAAAGTAACGGACCCACATTTGAGTCTACAAAATTTCATACATGGCAATCCATATATAAGGAAGACTCATATACGAAAATTCATACATAAGAAACGTCAAATATAGAAATATTATATAAGATGTTTCATACATGGAAAAATATGATCTATGAAAAATCATACCTGGTTAATTATCATATATGATAAACTTTTGTCTTTTTTTTGAATGTTGAACTTTCTATAAGCCTACCTGTTTATGTCCAGTCTAGGACTAGTACACAAACATCACTAAACAGCTCATAACTAGAATGTAAGCATATCAAATTAAGGCTTCCCTATCTAGAGTAATTTATTTTCCTGACACTGTGACCGCCATATTTTTTTATTCTACCCAATACCATACAGCCACATACTTTTGTTAAAAGCAACCGAGGTAAAGACAATCTTATTTACGATGCATTCAGACATATTTTACAAAAGCCTGGAAAAAATTTTAATTATTAGTTATGTGTGCAGGCCCAAAAGTTTCAGTGCAAAGATTAAGTTCACAAAGTGAAGTTGTTTTTAATGATGAAAACCATAATCATTCTGATATAGCAGAAATTGAATCCAAGAAGATATACAGACAAATGAAAACAGCAGCGACTTCCTCAACAGACACAAGCAAAAGTTCAATCGCGCAAAGCACCTCCCAGATTACTCAAAGTGTCTCCGCTTGTCTTCCACCAAGAACGTTGCCTGCAACTAAAGCGTCTATTCCCGGTTTCAAGGCTCTTGCGGACAATTACTTTACCACATAAATTCAAGAAAAATTTAAAAGGAGATGAGTTTTTACTTGTTGATTCTGGTTGCGATAAGCGCATTATTATCTTTGGAACCAAACAAAATTTAAAAACGATAGAGACTAATTAAAAATGATGAGGAAAGAGTTAAAGAGAGATGGGTAGAACATTTTGAGAATGTGCTGAACTGGGATAGAGCTACAAGAAAAGATATAGAGTAAAATGAAAAATTTTGTGACACCTTGGATGTGAAGGGAGATTTATTTTGCAAGAAAGAATTAGTCACTGTAATAAAAGGAAGGATTAAGAAATAATAAGGCCCCAAGGGATGGTAGTGTTGGAAATGAGTTTCTTAAATATAGTGGCTATGAGGTCAGATATAAGTTACTGAAGACTATGAATACAATTTTTGAAAAAGGGGAAGTACCTAGCGATTTTAGGAAGACCCCAATTAAACCACCACATAAGAAAGATGATAAGAGTGAGTGTGGTAACTATAGAGACATTAGCCTGGTTTCTGTATGTAACAAGTTACTTAATATGATGATGCCTTTTAGACTTATAGAGAAGAACAGATGTTATAAAGAAGTTTTAAGAGAAGGACAGTGTGGCTATAAGAATGGTTGAGGATGCATTGACCAAATGAATTGAAAAGTGCCTGAGTCGTCAAACACCTCTATTCCAGTTTTATAGATTATGAGCAAGCGTTCGATTCAGCTCATAAAAGGGCTTTAGCAAAGGTGTTATCCTTGTATGATATACCGAGTGATCACATTAAAGTAATTAGTGCTATGTGTGAGAATAACAATGCTGTGGTCAAGGTTGGAAATGATGTTTGTAGCTGATTACATATTGAATCAATCAGCAGGATTGTGTTCAATCCCTATTTATAAGGATCATTTTGATGGACTTTTACTTTAGGATTTCAGGGAAGGCAATGGAAGAACATGGAATTAAATGGTGAAGAAAAACTTTCCTGGACTTATATTATGCTGATGATTTAAGCATCCTGTAAAATTAATAAAATTTTAGAGATTCTGCGAGTTCAGGGCACTAGAACAGTTTTGTAAATTATGTTAAGACAACTAAATCAGTAAAGCTTGGAATAAGTGAAGATAAAAAGGTCGCATTGAGTAAAAGAAAGATTAACCTGGTGGACAACTCGATAGTTCATGGTAATAGAACAGTTTTGTTAATTATGTTAACACAACTGAATCAGTAAGGCTAGGAATAAGTGAAGATAAAAAGGTCGCATTGAGTAAAAGAAAGATTAACCTGGTGGACAACTCAATAGTTCATGGTACTAGAACAGTTTTGTAAATTATGTTAAGACAACTAAATCAGTAAGACTAGGAATAAGTGAAGATGAAAAGATCGCGTCGGGTAAAAGAAAGATTAGCCTGGTGGACAACTCGATAGTTCATGGTACTAGAAGAGGTTTGAAAATTATGTTAAGACAACTAAATCACTAAGGCTAGGAATAAGTGAAGATAAAAAGGTCGCATTGAGTAAAAGAAAGATTAACCTCGCATTGAGTAAAAGAAAGATTAACCTGGTGGACAACTCAATAGTTCATGGTACTAGAACAGTTTTGTAAATTATGTTAAGACAACTAAATCAGTAAGGCTAGGAATAAGTGAAGATGAAAAGATCGCGTCGGGTAAAAGAAAGATTAGCCTGGTGGACAACTCGATAGTTCATGGTACTAGAAGAGGTTTGAAAATTATGTTAAGACAACTAAATCAGTAAGGCTAGGAATAAGTGAAGATAAAAAGGTCACATTGAGTAAAAGAAAGATTAACCTGGTGGACAACTCGATAGTTCATGGTACTAGAACAGTTTTGTAAATTATGGTAAGACAAATAAATCAGTAAGGCTTGGAATAAGTGAAGATAAAAAGGTCGTATTGAGTAAAAGAAAGATTAACCTGGTGGACAACTCAATAGTTCATGGTACTAGAACAGTTTTGTAAATTATGTTAAGACAACTAAATCAGTAAGGCTAGGAATAAGTGAAGATAAAAAGGTCGCATTGAGTAAAAGAAAGATTAACCTGGTGGACAACTCAATAGTTCATGGTACTAGAACAGTTTTGTAAATTATGTTAAGACAACTAAATCAGTAAGGCTAGGAATAAGTGAAGATGAAAAGATCGCGTCGGGTAAAAGAAAGATTAGCCTGGTGGACAACTCGATAGTTCATGGTATTAGAACAGTTTTGTAAATTATGTTAAGACAACTAAATCAGTAAGGCTAGGAATAAGTGAAGATGAAAAGATCGCGTCGGGTAAAAGAAAGATTAGCCTGGTGGACAACTCGATAGTTCATGGTACTAGAAGAGGTTTGAAAATTATGTTAAGACAACTAAATCACTAAGGCTAGGAATAAGTGAAGATAAAAAGGTCGCATTGAGTAAAAGAAAGATTAACCTGGTGGACAACTCGATAGTTCATGGTAATAGAACAGTTTTGTTAATTATGTTAACACAACTGAATCAGTAAGGCTAGGAATAAGTGAAGATAAAAAGGTCGCATTGAGTAAAAGAAAGATTAACCTGGTGGACAACTCAATAGTTCATGGTACTAGAACAGTTTTGTAAATTATGTTAAGACAACTAAATCAGTAAGGCTAGGAATAAGTGAAGATGAAAAGATCGCGTCGGGTAAAAGAAAGATTAGCCTGGTGGACAACTCGATAGTTCATGGTACTAGAAGAGGTTTGAAAATTATTTTAAGACAACTAAATCAGTAAGGCTAGGAATAAGTGAAGATAAAAAGGTCACATTGAGTAAAAGAAAGATTAACCTGGTGGACAACTCGATAGTTCATGGTACTAGAACAGTTTTGTAAATTATGTTAAGACAACTAAATCAGTAAGGCTTGGAATAAGTGAAGATGAAAAGATCGTATTGAGTAAAAGAAAGATTAACCTGGTGGACAACTCGATAGTTCATGGTACTAGAAGAGGTTTGAAAATTAATATCAAGAAGACTAAGTCGCTAAGGCTAGGAATAAGGGAAGAGGAAAAGGAGACATTGCTTAACGATAAGTTCAATTACATACTTACCTTAGACAGCTCCACTTACCTTGGGAGAACTATTAGTAAGGACGGCAGGTGCCGTGAAGATGTTGAAATCAGAATAGCTAGATCTAAGGGTGTTTTTTTCACAGTTGAAAAAAGCTTGTAAGAATAGAAAGATAAGTATACGAACTAAAATAAGAACATTGGAAGCTTCAGTGATGACAGTGGTCAAATACCGTCTGAAACATTGGCACTTCAAAAAGAAGAGGAAGATTTGCTAGTTGTTTTTCACAGAAATTGCCAATATGTTGTTTTGGGTACCCGAATGACTGACCGTGTTTCAAAAAGTAGGCTGTGCGAAAAGTGTG